>NW_027225309.1:0-69924 GCF_041296235.1 Equus asinus | reverse complement strand
AACCAAACTCCCAAGGGACAGGCTTTTTTTTCAGCGTTATAGGAAGGCACAGTTTCACTTCACCCTAGTGAACCTGTGACAGTGTGTTAAGGTAAGGGAAATAACCAATTCATAGACTTTAACAGTGATGGCTATGATACAATTAATAATCTCTCCCTTTGAATAAGTCTTCTTACCAAAGAGCCAAGAATGCCTTGAAATCACTAACTGTGTTCTAAACCTTATGCAACTTGCTGTTTTATATGGTTTTTCAAAGTCATATGATATAAAAGTACTATCAGATACTCTCTAAAACCACAGTTCTTAACCTCTTATAGAGTAACAGACCTCTCAGAGAGTATGTTATAAGAAAGTAGGGACCCTAGTATCCTAGAAAACTGAATCCACACACAAAAGATAAAATTTCAGAGGTTTTACAGATTGTGTGAAGCCCATCCATAGATGCTTTATGTGTTGCGGGGAGCCCAGGTTTAGGAATTTTGTTAATTAAATGATGCTTTAATTTATGTATTATCTAAGTCACATGTGGATTACGAGATTAATGAAAATGTATACATTTTATGTATACACGGAAAGACTGGAAATTTCCTTCAATAACTTTATTCTTCACAAAATATATAAATAAATAAAACAATTCAACTTCTAAAGTATTACCACATTCAGGAAGAAGGCAGTCTATCACCATTCTAAATGACTGGAATGCCTCAATTTCTAATGGCAAAGTGCAAACTGAATTGAAATTAAGTTGGACTGTGACATCATTGCCAGGGATAGAAAAATAAAGTAACAAATACAGTCATTTCTAAATAAGGAACACTAGGCCCCTAGAAAAGTGACAGCAGAGTTTACTGAATCTTGCACTCGGGCACAGCTTGTCCTGAGGAGGCGTGCCAAGGGCCTGGCTGAGGATCCACACTCTCTGCTCCAGCAGTTTGTTCTTCTGAGAAAAAAATAGAAAGCAAAAGTCATCTTATTAAAAAACACGTTTGGTTGCAACACAACATACAGCTTATATACAGTTTACCTTACAGCTGAGGTAATGTTTTCAAATTGATAACCCATTATGTTCTCCTGCTGTTCTTTAACATCTTTCAACGGCTTCCTCTAGCATGCTCCCAGGATGAAGTAAAAATTCCTCTCCACAACCCACAAAGTCCTGCGCATCTGGC
The DNA here is from genome assembly GCF_041296235.1 of Equus asinus. Classification (NCBI taxonomy): domain Eukaryota; kingdom Metazoa; phylum Chordata; class Mammalia; order Perissodactyla; family Equidae; genus Equus; species Equus asinus. Next base: position 68,755 of record NW_027225309.1, on the reverse strand, counting down.
TCTTCTCTCTCTGGCTTCACCGACTTCACCCAGAGGAACCTGTGTGCACTGCGCTCTGGCCACACGTGGTTTTCCAACCCTTCCCCTGGTTACGGTCTCTCCCAGCTGGGCCGACCCTGTTCCCTCTGCCTGAATCGCCTTCCCCTCCCCTCTTTGTTAAGCTAACTCACCTTAACCTGTTAGATCTCAGTCCCCTTCTTCAAGGAAGACTTCCTTATGTTCCTAAAACAACCTATTAAAAACTCATAGGCTTTTGAACTCTAGAACTGTACCTTTTTTGACTACTTGATCACCGTCTATACCCACTAGACTGTGAACTCCAGGAAGGCAGGGGCCATATCTGGTTTGGTTATCAATGTACCATCAGGGTGCAATATGTGACACATAGGTGGAGACCAAAAATTTCTGTTCATTGAATGAATATGTAAATGATATAAGTCTATGATCTGGCTTGTGTAAAATGAATATAATGCTACTGGAAATACTGGCCCATTGAATTGATAAGAAGGTCTTTTGCAGTAAAAGTAGTTATGTTTGTAGGATGGTGTCTCTCTGTGTCCTCGAGAGCTGCTTGTCTATCTGAGGGAAAAGTTGAAGGTTCAGGAGGCAGAATAAGACTTCCCTCGGGGTAAAAAGTGATTTCACTTCAGTGCTGTGCTTTGGAGAAACTTCTCACAGAGACAGCAAATGACATCTCTGCAGTGCAGCTTCTCCATGACATCTTCTCTTGTCTAAACTTGCCCTTTGGGGCCACAGGTGACAAATGAGTTCCAACCGTTATCCCCGATCCCCAAGTAACCAGTATATTTACCCACCTGGGCGGAGGCCTAGACTTGAGTTATCAAAATAGCGAACTGGGTGAGGTGCTGGGAAAGACTTTGATCGGCCATCAAAAAACCAAGATTTCGGTGAGTCCTTTGGCACAGGATCTTGTAAATTCCGTTCCTTGCATTGAGAAGGCGTATGCTGTCTCTTTTGAGAAGCTGGTCCGGTCGCTTTAGGAGACTTTGGAGAATTCTCACAAGTCACTTCTTTGTGAGCTTCTCTTTTAAGAGTTCTCTCCTTCCACATTTTGACCTCATTGGAAAGATGATGATTATTGCTTAAATGTGGGGAAAAATAAAAGAGACTGTAAGACTGCTCAATTCCAGAAATATATTCATATTTACATAAAATTTTTTTTCTTAATTGTGGTAAAATATATGTGACATATAATTTACCATTTTATCATATTTACATTTTAATTTCAACCTAATGCTTCCTAAGTTTGGATTATTTCCACAGTTCAGAAAATGAAATGAGGTCAATATAAATTGAAAAATTGTACTAAATCTCCGTGATCACAGAATCTTGAAAAGTATGATATTAGGTTTCAAATGAATCAGTGATGTCGTCCAGCATGGTTTATCTACTGATGCTCTGTGGCAATAATTTGATAAGTTAGTCTTCTGGATGGATGAATCTTTAATGTACCTTTGTTATTTTAAAAGATATATTACACTGTGCTTTTCTGGATTACTTATAGTGTTGCTTCCCACAGGAAATGCTGCCTGCATTTATTCACTCCTTCAGAGAAGCCTGGGAAGCAATCCTAGGCCCTGCTCTCCTTTCTTTGATCAGTCAGCCAAGTGTTGTGATACAACCTCACACTTTTGGGTTCCCCCCCATTCTGCTCTAGCAGCTAGAGACGCCGTATGAGCTCATTAGGCCCCAGCTTAAAATCCTCCAGTGGTGGTAATCCTCCCGTTACATTTAGGAGACCACCCCAGCTGCCTCAGAATGACCTGCAATGTGTAATCTGGACCAGTGGCCTCTGGCATCGCATCTTGCACTTACTCTGCCTCATTCTGTATGCTCTGGCCACACTGCATGTCTTTCTGTTCCACTTTCCTCTTTGACTCAAAGCCTGTGCACATGCTGTTCCCTCAGCCTAGAAGGCTTAGCCATCTCTCCTGTCATCAAGCCTAACTGCTACTCATTTTCAGATCTACTCTTACATATTAGTTTCTTGATCACCGCCCCTCCCCACATCTAGATAAGGTCTGATCCCTCTGTTGGACCCTTTCATAATGTCCTGTTTGCTTTTTTTGTTGTTTAATAGCCTCACACAGAACAGTAGCTATTTGCATATTTATTTAATGCCTATTTTTCTTCTATTGCATCATTAGTAAAGATTAGCACAAGATTCTAATCTTTGGTAGAAGCCAATTAATTAAATTTTTTACAACTGTTTATAAAGGTTAATGGGCTACAATAATGGACCTCAGGGATTCTCCTTTGAGTAAAGCCTCACTGACTTGGGCATATTTGTGGCATATTTAAGCTCCCCTCAAAGATCTTGGTTTACTTTTTGGTTCTTGGCTTAGTTAAAAACAGGCTTAGCTAAAATCAGTTGATGGGCCAGCCCTGTGGCCTAGTGGTTAAGTTCCGGGCACTCCACTTTGGCAGCCTGGGTTTGGTTCTCGAGTGTGGACCCACATCACTCTGTTAGTGGCCATGCTGTGCTGGCAGCCCACATACTAAAAATAGAGGAAGATTGGCATGTTAGCTCAGGGGAATCTTCCTCAGGAAAAAAAAAAGGTCAGTTGATGGATAGCAAACCTCTGGAATGGTGCTACCATATTCTCATTCCTTTTAAAAAAGACACATTACATGAGCTCTAAAAATTACTTCCCCTATATGTGTGAGGGGTTGCCCACTGCAAAAAATATATATGCATGTGTAGGCATCATCCTCTCCCACACGTACCACCATAAGCATAATTCCTGTATCAGGTAAGCAGATCTTACCTTAACAGTTCATTCCATTGCTTTGTTAACTGTTCATTTTGCTGCTTTAACTTAGAAATTTCCTTTTCTAGCCGTATATATTCACTTTTCAAAATAAGAGCTCTTGTGCTTTGTACAATGCCGCTGCCACCCCCACAGGTTAAGGGTTTCCTTGAAGGCTGAGAATCAGTATGTTCTGATATCACTGTGGGAGGCAAACACACAGGCAGGTGGTAATTTTAATTATCTCCAAAGTTCACAATAAAGGAAACATTAGTAAGTTCAATAAATCACTATAAAAAACAAAGCATCTCAGCACCATCTCCCTGAACGTCATCCTTGACTTCCTCCTCTTCCCTCACCTCCTATGCCAATTCCATCATGGATTCTAAGTATCTGTGGAACCCCTGCTTCTCTCCACCCACTACCTCCACCACCACCACCTGCTAGGATCACTCACGGTGACGGCAGCAGTCGGAGCTGCCCTTCACTGTCTACTCTCGACGCCAGTGGGGTCCCCTGGAGGGCTGCTTCCACCACACAGCGTGTGTGGGGTCCACCCCAAGGCAGTCAATGTGCTCCCAATACTCAACACGTATTTGTTAACTAAATAAACCTTAGACTGCTATTAAAGAATATACTATTCAGTATTTTACACCATATGTGTACAAGTAATGTAAAGAACTGTTTTGTAAATTTTAGGTAAAATTGCATAAAAGTGTGAGGTGCTTAGAAAGTGGAATGATCCACTGGGTCACTGACTGTTTACAAGGGAGGGGCAAGATGAGTGTGGGGAAGACACTCAATGTCCATTTCCTTTTCAATTATTCTGAATTCAGGTATAACACGTACCTGAAAGTCACAAATTAGAAGGAATCATCCTGACCCTTCTCTAACAACAAAAGTTCTATTTTTACCCCTTGAAGTTTTCCAGGTAGGAGCTGCAATTATCCTGCAATGGACACTAGGGCAGTTCAAACTAAACAAGCACCAGACAATGCATGGACAATAATACACACAAACATCATCTTGCATTTGCCTGACATTTAGAATTTTCAGTGTGCTTTCACACACAACTTTTAGCCTGATCCTTACAAGTCTATATCCAATCTAGAAGGTCAGGCGTTCTCCTCATGATTTCACAGGCTGTTAAGTGAGGGCAGTCAGCTTAGAGAACTGTTCGTGACGTTATTTCGATGCTGGACCCACTACACAAAGCTGCCCCAAGTACTGTTCAGCATTCTCTCTTTTCAAATGAAACATAAGAGACAGAAATATGGGAAAAGATACAGTTTGAGGAATGTATATGCAGAAATTTGATGATTAGATTTGAAAACTGTATCTAAGATAAGTTTCAAAGAGTTTGCCAGTAAGCATCAAGTCTGTATTTTCAGTACCAACAACAAGTAGGATAATATTTACTGTATACTGACTATGTTTTTACAGTGCACATGGTTAAAATCTATTAAGATATGCTTGTGTTTTATTGGGAAGGGTACGTCTACCTTGACAGGTAAGTCATTCTTGTATACTACTGAAGGTATCTTCACTGATATGTAAAGATCTGATAGCGCACAGGTTACATTCATAGTTTTTAAGAATCTATAATGGATAAATAGTTGAGATTACAGGAAACTTAAGGAGGTATCACAGGATAAATATGATCTCAATGAATTCATTTTAAAAATAGTTCTTTATAAATTAGTGATTAACAGGTTTATTCTTGACTGTCATATATATAGTAGCAGTCTTCAAAATGTGTAAGTATACTGAGAAGTAAGACGGAAAAAGATCTGGAAATATCAGCATTTTCTACTTACTTGAAGTATCTTGGGCCTGCTGATTTCGTCTAAGATTTTCTCTCAATAGCCTTATAACTTCTTTTTGATGTTCTACAGTGGCTTTTGTACAAGTAATTCTATTAAGAATAACAACAGAAATATGTAAAAGGCCAGCAACTAATTTTTAATGGAAGAATAAACAGAACTGCTGTCAAGAATTTTCTGATAAGATACATCACATTGATATGATATGCATAAGCAGCAGTAGGTAAGCCCTCACGATACCCCCTGGTATCATGCACTTTATAGCCATAAATAACACCATCAAATTGGAAGTGTTCTGTTTGGCTGCAGGGGCAATTTTTTTTTAACATTGAGAAACCAATTCTTTTAAAATTTCTGAAAGCCCAATAGGTATCATTAACTGGATATTGAGCAAAATTACATTCAGGGGCACCATAAAACAAATAATTGGGTTGTTATCATGAGGTCCTAGAAACCTCTTGAAGGTACAACAATTACCAAAGCGTAAAACCAAAAGCACCTTCTGTATACACTGTAAGGAAAGCACACTCGACTGCAGCTCTGATCTGAGGTGACACAGTCAGAGGTCACAGTCTGCTCATTGCACCCAGGAGAAAAAGACATTCTGTTAATTATTTGCTTGAGTGTTAATTGGCAATGCTAAATTATGAGACTTTCTGCCTTTCTTAGAGACTGAAAGTATCTGCTGATTCTATTCTATATAAAATTGCTTTGCATTTATTTAAAAAAATTTTTTTCTTTTGAGGAAGATTAGCTAGCCCTGAGCTAACATCTGCCACCAATCCTCTTTTTGCTGAGGAGGACTGGCCCTGAGCTAACATCGGTGCCCATCTTCCTCTACTTTATATGTGGGATGCCTACCACAGCATGGCTTGACAGGTGATGTGTAGGTCCACACCTAGGATGGTGAACCCTGGGCCACTGAAGCGGAATGTGCAAACTTAACCACCGTGCCACTGGGCTGGCCACTAAAATTGCCTTTTTAATGATGCTCCACTAAAACCAACAGTCCTATCAATAGAAGGCTGGTTAGAATGCATGAAGATTCAGAGTGCGACTTTTTGGGCAAAATTAGATATCATCATTAAACATTTATTAAACATTTACAGGAAGAATAAAAAGTGTGAGGAGTCAGAGGTGACATATTAATAAGTGGCAACATTATATTTCTAATTCAGTTTCCTTGACTCTCTGTTTAATGTTCTTTTCATTATGCTATACCACAAAGAACTTTAGGCATGCTATTGTATATGGTACTATACATAAATAAATCAATAAAAAGGGAATATGCTCTTGGGCACTAAGTACTACAATTTAAAAGGAAATAAAACCTTACACAAAAATACAATAGGAAGAACAAATGAAATTAAGAGAACCAACAGAAACCTTAGACAAACTGCTAAAAACACACACACGTTCTTAATATTCACTTTCAAACAAAAAAGGCCATTTTTAAGCTGTTCCTATATGATTGAACAAGAAGTATCCAAAGACATAGTATGTCAGTAATTGATCAGAATTGTGCTTGTTTTCAAAACCTTTGCATACATAATGAGAATTTAATAACTTTAAAATCTGTAGATGTTTGTATTTATTTTATAAAAAGCAATAACAATATCTTAATATATTTTAGATTTATACAGTTTAGAAAGGAAATTTAAGCTACTAAAGTCATATTCAATTAAGACAAAGACATACTCCTTTTCAAACTCCTTGGCATTTCTCATCTTCTCTAGGTCTATTTTCACCAGCTTTGTTTTGAGCTCTTCAATTTCTTCTTTATAGGGCTTAGCTCCTAAAGCAACTTTGTCCTAAAGGTTTTAGAGAAAAGAGAAATAAAGTAATTTTAGAGCAGTTTCAAAGACTTGTTAACTACCTAATATAGTAGGAACATTTTAAAACAGCAAACTCCAAACATATGAAAAGGAGGAAAGGCACAAATTTTAACCCTAAAATGAGTAACAAATAGATATTTGATGTGAAGTACATGTGAAGCTATTGGAAGCTAATGTGTAATTAGAAAACCTATGACTTCTATTTCTTAAAACAAATATTTTTCCCAATTAAAAAACAATATACTTAAACAAAATGAAACAGAAAGGTTGAAACGAATGAAATGGGTAGATAAAGGTAAATCAGGAAAATAAGACAAGAGATGAACAGTAATATAAATATCAAAGTAGAACTGAATTCAAGGCACAAAATATTATATAACATTATTGGGGATATTCTGTACTCAAGGTTGGTTCAATCTAGCCATACATCTACTTCGACTCAGAAAAAAATCAGTCATATATACATACAAACATATACAAAAATCTTTTTTAATAAATAGGTTTAACTTTTTAGAGCAATTTTAGGTTTATAGACAAATTGAGCAGAGTACATAGAGTCCCGGTAATACCCGTGTCCTCCCCTAGTTTCTCCTATTATTAACATCTTAGTGTGGTATGATTGTTACAAATGATGAGCCAATATCGATACATTATTAACTGACGTTCACAGTTTACATTAGAGTCTATTGTTTGCATTGTATAGTCCATGGGTTTTGACAAATGTATGACACGTGTTCATCATCACTGTATCATGCAGAATAGTTTCACTGCCCTAAAAATCTCCTGTGCTCCACTTATCCATCCCTCCACCCTCCCCCAGAACCCTTAGTAATCATTGATCTTTTCCTGTTCGCCTAGTTTTGCCTCTTCCAGAATGTCATACAGTATGCAGTGTTTTTAGATGGGCTTTTTAAAATTAGCAATGTGCATTTAAGGTTCCTCCATGTCTTTTGTGGCTTGATGGCTCATTTCTTATTATTGCTGAATAAATCATTCATTTCTTTTATTGCTGTTACCACAGCCATACTATGGATTACTATTATATATTGAATACAAAAATAAACCCATCTAAATAGGGACCCAGAGAGCTCTTCATTCCTCTAGGCGTTACCCCTAGTGCCTATAAAAACATTTGCACACACACGTAGTTAGCAAAGACTAAAAAGATGCAAGCTTCCAAAGCTGAGATGCTCAGCTTAAGAGGGTTGCTGACTAGGTCAGATAAGCCCATTCTGGGAGGAGCCCAGTATTTGCTCAGTCATGGCACCAGTAAAATACCCTGGCTTTCTGGACCAGATGCTGATATCAGGGACTCCTTGAGCATATGACTGGCTGGAGTGGTGTCAGTTTTGTAAGAAACTGCCAAACTCTCTTCTAAAGTGGCTACTGTACCACTTGCATTCCCACCAGCAGTGAGCAAGAGCTCCTGGCCCCACTCCTTGCCAGCATTTAGTGTAGTCAGTGTTCCGGATTTTGGCCATTATATTTTGAGATACAGTGGATGTACAGTGGTATCTCATTGTTTTTTAATTTGCAATTTTCTAATGACATATGATGTGGAGCATCTTTTCATATGCTTATTTGCCATGTGTGTATCTTCTCTGGTGAAGTGTCTGTTCAGATCCATTGCCTATTTTTAAATCAGGCTGTTTGCTTTCTAATTATTGAGTTTTAAGAGTTCTTTGTATATTTTGGATAACAGTTCTTGAAAGATATGTGTTTTGCAAAGATTTTCTTCCAGTCTGTGGCTTGTCTTTCATAGGGCAAACATTTTTAATTTAAATGAAGTCCAGTTTATCAATTTTTTTCCTTCATAGATTATGCTTTTGGTGTTGTATGTAAAAAAATGTCAATGCCAAACCCAAGGTCACCTCGATTTTCTCCTACGTTATCTTCTAGGCATTTTCTAGTTTTGTGTTTTAGATTTAGGTTACAATCAATTGAGTTAATTTTTGTGAAAGGTGTCCAGTTGTTCAGCACCGCTAGTTGATAAGACTATCCTTTTCCATTGAATTGCCTTTGCTCTTTTGTCAAAGATGAACTGACTATATTTGTGTGTATATATTTCTGGGCTCTCTATTTTGTTCCATTGATCTATTCGTATACATTTTGATTTAAAAGTTCAAAGAACTCTAAAAATATTTATTCATTTATGACACCTAAAAGAAAATTTCAATATATTCTAAAAATGGAGAAATTGCAGTAATTTTTTTGCCACAATATAATGAAATAAATTAGTCATATATAACAGTTTTAAAACAATTCTTGAGTAAAAGAAATTGAAATTGGAAATACTCTCTTAGAAATGAAAGACAGTGAGAATTCCTTATTTCAAACACACGACGTGTGCCCAAGCTGCACTCAGAAGCGCTGACAGCCTTAAACATCCTCTAGCCGCCTGAGGAGTCTGAGCGCCTGTGTTCTCAGTGAACAGCACCTGCTCATCCTATTTTAGATGGAGTCTGCTGAGAAACTTTCTTTGCTCTACCAGAAAAAGAATTCCTTTGAGATTCTGATTTGAATTACATTAACTTTAGAAATTAATTTGGGAAAAACTGATGGTTGTACAGTATTTAGGTTACAACCTAGGAAATGGCATATTTCTTATTTTAAACCACATGCTCTCCTATATTTCCTTTTAGAGTTTTGTTGTTCTTTTCATATATGTTGCCTCATTTTTTGTTAAGGTTAGTCACTTGAGCATTTTATATTTTGTGCCAGTTATAAATAAGATCTTTTTTTCCCACTGTGCAGGATGTCCCTAAAGTACTAGCACAGTTTGAATTTTTAACAAATTTACTGCTACTTGATATAAATAATTTGTAAAGATACAACAGAGGAAATGTATCAAGATTTAAACAAAACTGTTAATGAGTCATTTGTTCAAATTACTTTCTTCTATATTCACTTAATAAACCCTACATTATATTGGACAGCTATATCCAGGTGAATTAAAATAGTGGTGAATAGGTTAAAAGTTAATATCTTTGCATTTTACTATGCCAAATCTCGAGTTAAATATACTGTTGCATTTTATAGAATATTTATATAAAATACAGAAACAGATTCTTAAAAATTCAAACTGTATAAAGATTTTATGGATACCCTATACTTTGCTTTCTTTCCTCATGGATGCTGTACAATGGCATACTCTATTATATTATCTAAATGGTTACTTTTAGTATGCAGGAAAGATATTCCTCTCTCCATAGACACCTGTACCAATCTATACTGAGTGTGGAGAAATTTGTCGCTTACTCCCTCTTTCTTGAAACACTAGCTTCACTTATATGAAGAAACTGGAACCACTCTGTTGCCCAGACCCCCTTTTCTTTTTCACTCACTGGCTGCTCCATCTCAGTATCATTTGGTTACTCCACATCTCCTCTCCATTATGCTTATGCCCTCGTCCAGTCTCATGATTTTTATACGCTGATGATTCCCCAAACTTAAACCTCTCGCCTATATCTTGCTCAGACTCAGATATTCAATTGCCTAAGTCATATCTCAACTTGGGTGTCCCCAGTGGGCATTTCCAATTCAGCATGTCCAAAACTGAACTTTCCTGGTTTCAAACTTCCTCTTCTGGCAGTCTTTCCCATTTCCGTATGTAGCAACTCTATCTTCTTGGCTGCTCAGGCCAAAAACTTTGGAATCATCTCTGACTCCAAGAAATACGAGAGGTACGTGTTTGGCTTTCTCTTTGATAAATTGAATCTAAATATTTTGCAAAAAAAAAGAAATATGAGAGGAAGAGACATGTGCCACTTCTGGGCCAGAGCCTTTATGAGTACAGATTTTAAGACAATTTTTAGCTTCTCCATCTTGTCCCTTTTCTGTGAGCCTGAGCACGGACAGCTTACAACTGGGCTTTAACCATGCAGATGAAAACAGCACCAAGGAAGTGCTGGAGAAACAAGATGGGAGAAACGGGGGCCTCTGAATGACCATGTGGAAAGGAGCCACTTGCCAAGCTGGAACCCACACTTTTACGTGTGAAATAAGCTTCTGTTTTGTTTGAGCCATTGCATTTTGTGGTTCCCTTTGTTGTAGGAGCTGGCACGTCACTAACAAACACGCCTTCCTGGATTCTATTTTCAAAGGGCAGCCTTTAAAAATTTAAGTCAGACTATATCATTTTGCCAAAATCCTCTGATGACTTCCCATCTCATCCAGAATAAAACCCAAAGTGCTTACAAATAGCTTTCAAGATGCTTTATGATTTGGCTCTCTGCTACTTCTCACCTATTTCCCCTTCTATCCTTGCCCACGCTGCTCAGGAGACGCTGGCTTTCTTGCTGTTTCCTTGAATACATCTCAACTACTTCTGTGTTGCGGCCTTCGCATTTGCTACTTCTTTTGCCTAGAAGGCCCTTCCCTACCAGACAGCTCACACCATCACTTCGTCATCTTAATTGTGCGGCTCTCCTCAACTCCCCTTACAAAATCACACTCCTACTCACACCCACTCTCACCCTGCACCTATATACCTCTGTCTGGCTTAATATTTTTCCATTGCACTTCTCACCGTTTAACAAACATATATACTTGTTTATTTTCTGACTTCATGAAGCAGAATGTAAGCCTCTTCAAGGAGGCTTTATTTTTTTTCCATTGCAGTACACATGGCATCTAGAACAATGACCAACACATAGTAGGTATTCAACAAATACTTGTTGAATGAATAAAAATGTGATCATTTAGTTATTTGAAGTATTAAAAAATTACTCTCAAAGATTTTAAAGCTTTACAGTTGATTTTCTTGGTTTTTAGCTATACTAACAATTTCTAAAAACAAAATTAAGATTATTTTCTCTTGCCTCTCTGTTTCATGTCTCATTGAAAGAACCAGAATTTTTAGAACAATGTTAAATAATGAAAAGAGTAGGCATTCTTGGCTTGTTTCTAATTTTTGAATGAAGAGAAGAGACACTGGAGCAGGAACAGTGAACAAAATGCCTATTAGGATCCGACCCAAGTAGCAGAAGAGTGAGAAGTAGCTGTGGCTCAGACGAGGAAGGAAGGCTGTGATGAAGGAGGGTGCGACTTGTGTAACGGCATTCAAGCTCAAAAACATTTCAACTCTGCTCTTTCTAGAGAAAACAGGTTAGATTAAGCCCATAGGCTACCAGGTGGGACTCAATAACAGGGGATTAAGTAGAAAAAAATATAATTTTAAAATGTACTTATCTAACAGAGTATTAAATATTTAGATAAGAAGCATATTTTTTTGAAAAATAAAAAGAAAGTCTCAACAAGAAAAAACCAACAACTCAATTAAAAAGTGGGCAAAAGATCTGAACAGAGATTTCTGCAAAGAAGATATATGGGTGGCCAACAGGCTCATGAAAAGATGTTCAACATCATTAGCTATCAGGGAAATGCAAATCAAAACTACAAGGAGATATCACCTCACTCTGGTCAGAATGGCTATAATTAACAAGACAGGAAACAAGTGTTGGAGAGGATGTGGAAAGAAAGGAACCCTCAAACATTGCTGGTGGGAGTGCAAAGTGGTGAAGCCACTATGGAAAACAGTATGGAGACGCCTCAGAAAATTAAGAATAGATCTACCATATGATCCAGCTATCCCATTGCTGGGTATTTATCCAAAGAACTTGAAAACACAAAGGCATAAAAGATATATGCACCCCTATGTTCATCACATCATTATTCACAATAGCCAAGGCTTGTAAACAACCTAGGTGCCCATCAAGGGACGAATGGAAGATGTGGTATATATACACAATGGAATACTACTCAGCCATAAGAAATGATGAAATCTGGCCATTTGTGACAACATAGATGGACCTTGAGGGTATTATGCTAAGTGAAATAAGTCAGAGGGAGAAAGTCAAATACCATATGATCTCACTCATAAGTAGAAGATAAAAATGACAAACAAACACAGAGCAAGAGAGACTGGATTGGTGGTTACCAGAAGGGAAGGGAGGAGGGGGAAGGGCAAAAGGGGTGATTAGACACACGTGTGGTGATGGATAATTGGTCTTTGTGGGGTGAACATGATGTAATCTACACAGAATTCGAAATATATTATGATGTACACCTGAAAGTTATATAATGTTATAATCCAATGTTACTGCAATAATGAAAAATTTAAAAAAAACATATTTATGAAAAAATGTTGCAATATACTACTAGAGATATACAAACATACATCCTCTACATTTTTGGCATTCAGAAATTAAAGTGAAAATAAAAAATTTCCTTACTTTGAAAAGGAAAAAAATTAAAAAAAATTAAAAAAATAAGATATATTTTAAACTGTCAAGAATATTTATGTTTTTTAAAAATAATTTTTACAGGAAGATAAAACAATCATTATTTGGCATGAAAATAAACGTATGCATTTATTTATATTTATTATGCATAATTTATAAAATTATGCCTTTATTTATAAAATGAGTTTTAAGTTACCTGAAGTACTTGGATCATTTCTTTTGTTTTTTCAAGGCATTTATTTGATTCATTAACTTGTGATTGAAGTTTTGCTATTATATCATTAGTCATCTCAAGCTCTTTCTGCATCTTTATAATCTTGTCTTCCTTTTGCATGGCAGTTTCTTTAGCTTCACGTAGTGAAGTTTCCAGCTCTTGAATCTTCTATTAAAAAAAACACACATATATAAGGTGTGCCTTGAAGACAGAATCACAGTTTATATGAAACAAAGATCATATATAGGTATTAATCTTTCAGATTGCATCAACATAGGATAGATGGAGACTCCAAATGTCACTCAATTTATACATGTATTATTTTTTTCATTTAGAAGCTGATCATTTAGGACTAAAAGAGGCCCAGATTTTATATAAGGTTAGTACTTATTTTATTTACTAGTTAGCATGGTGCTAAGCATATTAAATAGGCACTTACATTTTAAATTAACACTACTTACAGAAAGTATATTTGTTAATTGACACTTTAGAGGAATACATGTAACATATCTTTCCCTTTATTTTTATTACCTAGTTTTTATGCTGAAAAATACAAGTATGTGGAAAAATCCAAAGGCATATAATTAAGTTCCCCCATCTCAGAACCCCCACTGACTCTAAAGCGATGACTACTAAACTCTTTCAAGTGTATCCTTCTAGAAATTTTCTATATGTATCTACGCATGTGAATATACAGTTTACAAAAACAGTAAGTCACACACACAATAGTGTGTAAGAAGAAAGTTCACACAGAATAGCGTGAAAGAAGAAAGAGCCAAAGCAGGACTGCATTCGAACATGAAGAAGACAGATATGACTACAGAAGAACTATACAACTTTAATGTAGACCATGAAGACACTGAAATTGTTAAAGGTTTTGTTTCCCTTGGTTCAGTCATCAGTTTAAATGGAGACCGCAGCCAAGAAATCAAGAGAAGACTGTGACTCAGAAGGGCAGCGATGGAAGAATCAGGAAAGATCATCAACAGTAAGGGAGTATCATTAGAGACCAAGGCCAAGATTATCGACACCCTCGCATTCCCAATTACTATGTGTGGGTGCGAAAGCTGGACAGTGAAGAAGGCTGACAGGAAAAAATGGACTCATTTGAGATATGGTGTTGGAGGAGAGCTCTACCGATACCCTGGACTGCCAGAAAAATGAACAAGTGGGTCCAAGAGCAAATTAAGCCTGACCTATCTCTGGAGGCAAAAATTGTAAAACTGAGACTATCCTACCTTGGGGACATGATGAAAAGTAAAAGGCAGCAGGAAAAGAGGAAGACGAAATACGAGATGGCGTAATTCCAGAAAGGAAGCCATAGGCGTGAGTCTACAGGAGCTGAGTAGGGCTCTTGAGGACAGGATATTGGACATCACTCATTCATAGAGTTGCCAGGAATCAGAGCTGACTCTACAGCACATAACAACAATAAATATATACTTCTGGTTTTTTGTGGGTTTTTATTGCTGAGGAAGATGAGCCCTGAGCTAACTTCCTCTTTTTTTGCTTGAGGAAGATTAGCCCTGAGCTAATATCTATGTCAATCTTCCTCCATTTTATATGTGGATTGCTGCCACATCATGGCTGCCAATGAGTGGTGTAGGTCCGTGCCTGGGATCTGAACCATGAACTGGGCCGCCGAAGTAGAGCATGCAAACTTAACCACTATGCCATGGGGCTGGCCTCCTGCTTTTTAAAAAATTAAAAATTTTATTTTCACTTGATAATATATTTTCCAGATCTTTTCATTATCAACACATAGATCTCTCGCATTTTTGTTTTCATGGGTAAATATATCCTATTTCATGGAGGTACTATAAACTAGTTAACCTGTCACCTACTAATGAACATTTAGGTTATTTCCAGTTTTTTATAAGTACAAAAATATCTTAATTTGTTCATAATATAAGACTGTTCACATATACACACATGCAGGTTTTCCTGGAAAACGTTTCTTTTTGGTCCACCTGGAATTTACTTTTGTTTAATGAATGAGGTAGGAGTCCAGACTTATTCTTCTAAGATGGCTAGTTGGTTGTTCTGATTCAAACATTAAGCAGACTATCTTTCCCCCCTGAGTTGACTGCTCCTACTGTCATGCACTGAATTCTCCTACTTGTTTGGGTGGACTGCCCAACTCTCTGCCTGCCCCACTGCTCTACCTCCACATCACTGACCTGCTCTGTGCTACTCTGATTTGGCCTAATTATCAAACTAATAACATACGATTTATTATCTGATGGGGTATTTCCTGGGGTCATTGAAAATGGGATTTCCTTGTGCTTGTTTATCTTATTGCTTTGGAAGATGGGTTTCATATTTCCACTATTTTTACCTCTACAGCTGACTGAGGTCTGTAGTGATCAGCAAATCAATAAACTCTATATTAGTGATCTTCTAGTTTCCACTAGTAATAATTATTAAACTGGCAGTTGATGTTTTATTATAAATATTTATTTTGGTAAAAATGCTAAGTTGTAATTCACTCGGGTTCCCCACTAAGACGTGTGTGCTAACAAAATAAAACAGCGTGTTTGCTGTACAGATTCCCAAGTAAGGGCAGTTAATACAGTTATTGGATTATTCAAATAATGTACTGATTCTTGGGCACAGGTTAATCTGTATAAGAAATTTATTATACTTTTAGCCTCTTCCATTTTTGTTTTGATCACATTAACCAATATTAAAGACACTGATGATAATTAGAGAAAAGCTAAATTGCTCTTTCCCTCTAAACTAGTTTGGTACTATAGACATAGATTATAATTTAATAGAAAGTCACATGATTTAGAAAACTTATAATGTATGGTAATAACACCTTAAGTGGTATACATACCTATTAATCAAATTAAGGCATGAGTTACTTCTATTTTATAATTCAAAGGTAAGATCTTATGTAACATGTAGCTTTATAATTAGTTGAGTGAGCGCCCCAATAGAACTATATTTAAAAAACAAGTCCATCATGCATGTTCCCTAATACCTTCAATACTGTGATTTTGCTCTGAAATGTTACATATGATACATCTTTAACTCTACAATGAAGCTGCAAATTGAAAAACATCTTATAAGAAATCTCATACCTCTGTGGTTAGTTGTGTAGCTCTTGATGTGACATGAAGATTCTTATCGCCTTGTGTAGTAGGATTAACAAGGGCACCAGATGTTCGAGAGATCTTCAAAGTTTGATAGTTTTTCAACAGTTTTTCATTTTTCTCTTTCACTGATTTCAGGTCATGTTCCCATTCTTTGGTGATGGTCACATTTCTTTCCTCAAACTCTGTTGATTCATTTATTATAGCCTATTGAGTAGTAAAGACAACACTATAGCTTCTAAAATGAATTACGTATTAAAAAAACCACTATGGAAAATACTAGAGTTCTAGGACAAGGCATATGTTGAAATTCATTATTCAGAACATTCTAGAATAGTACTTTAAAAGAATGTGAACATTCTTTGTGGCTTGCACCAGTTCCTGACATTTCAGAAGACGCTGGATATTGATTATGAGAATAAAAGAAGAATAAGGACTAGAGAGGATTCATATTGATTTGCAAGATGATAATCTCATTCTATTAGATCAGCACTGACATATGAAGAGGAATCTGAAGAACTGGTCAGGTTAAAATCATTATGTATGTTATGACATATATAATGTCATATATAAACATTAACTGACATCTAATAGCAGAGCATACCCAGTAAACTTAATAACAATCTATTTTCCTCTTTCATTTCAAACCTCAGTGTTTATAAGGAAAAAAATTTACTGACTTTTCGTAATCTGAAAATCTTCTATTTCCGTGCAGGGAGTAACAGCCAATCCATACCCTCGTTACATCAAAGGCTGACTCACTCTGAAATTGCTTCTATCATCTTTTTACTTCCTATTCCTATGGGATGTACTTTTTGCTCTCATCATGAATGCCTTCTTGGCCTTACCTGTATCTTTCTTTGTGGCTTTATGGTAGTTCTGTGAGATGCGGATCCTAAATTAGTTGTGTTCTTGCTGGCACCCTGGACTCTCCTTGGTTCTGGACTACTGACCCCACACCACACCAAGTTATCAATTGCTATGCTCAGATGGTGGAAGAAGCCACATATCCATGCTGATCCACAGAGCAGAAATCTCTACTTTCTAACCACAAGTGAGCCCTCAATATTATGAGAAAAACACTGAATTATATGGAAATTATCTTATCCCAAACACTGGTTTTATGCTTTTCTTCATTGATTGTGGACCATTTTTTTTTATTTTAAAAGCTCATTTACTGTTTTGCTAGCTTGGGGTATTCGACAAATGGGATTCACTATCCACAGGAAAACCTTTTTTAAAAATGTTATCTACATTTCAATGTGATTTAAGTATAGTTTCCAGATGAAATTAAAGTGTCAGGAAAGAACTACCCAAACAAATGAAATATAAAACCAATCTTAGGAGCTATAATATTAATCTAGCTCCCTTTGCTCCAACTGCCTATATAACAAGCAACTTTCTGATTAATGACAATTTTACCAGGTGTATGAGGTAGAGATTACTTCAGAAAGCCGAATGAATCTTCTCATCAGTGGAAAGTAAAACAAATTAATAAAACTGATCTCAAGCAATCTTGGTTCATATGAATCTGTCCACAAGGGCTGGTCACCTTGGGAACAATGATACAAACCACATGTTTGAACCTCACAGTTGAAGGATCAGCACGTATGATAGCAACAGCACCGAGGTGAGAAGCACAAGGCCTCACTAATTAGTGGACTAGAGCTGTCTTTGGCTTGACCACAGGTGCTGCCCACAGCCCTGAAACAGGCTAGCATCTCACCTTGTTTGAGGATACTTGGGGGAAAAGGCTCAGGTCCTACGGAAGCGAGAAAGGACAGAGGAAAATGGCAAGATTTGAGGTTTCACCAGTGGAAATGGATTGTTATACTGCAACATTTTATTATCTTCTTTACAAGTTGATATATTTAATTACCTTAAGGAAGCAAAATGTGTTAGAGGAAGAACACATTTACAGTCACTCTTTTTCAAATAAAAAAATAAAGAAGCATATACAAATAAATGAAAGAAAATATACTTAAAATTAAGTTGCTCTAAGTCTTTTTAAGAATGAGGCAGAAAAATTAAAGCAAACAAAAAAAAAGAATGAGCACAAAAAAAGTACTACTTACAATTATCTTTTTATTATAAAAGATATTGACTTCACAAATCCTATCATTTTCTTTCTGGATGCCATTTTTAAGCTTTTCTATATCAAAATGAGTATTCAACCACTCTTCCAAAAACTGGGTCATTTCTTTCCTATTACTCAGTACTTGTTGAAATTCCATCTTTATGCTGTGGAAGTCACATTCCGAAAAATCTTTGAGAATTTCCTGTGTGAAAAATAAGCATTGAATCTCCTGAATCTTAGGAAAGTTTTTATCTAAATATCAGACAAATATCATAAAAAGGGGAAAATAACCTTACTGAACTTTCACTTCTAATATTTTGAAGTAAACATAATTCTAATTTATCCTCATTATATTAGAAATATAATTCTAATTTAAATAATAAAATTTTGGCAGTATAGGCTATGTAACAGAGGCACATCTACAAATTCTGCCTTTTGGCATTTTTAAAACCTGTTCGAAACAATGAATCTGTGACAGTGTCTGAAGTGCTTCTGGATGCAGCTTTTCTGTGCATACAGCAGGCCTTGCATGCATACTGGGAACTGCAGGGGCCTCACACTGCTGGGTGAGAGCAGGACACTCCATGTGGGGTTGCTACAATACAAATGTCTGTGACTCCCAGTCACAGATCTAGGAAGTTTTAGAAGGCATTTGGAAACTTATTCTGGCCTTCCAAGAAATCCTACTTGCTGATATTAAGTCTACTTTTCTATATCTGTGTAGTTCTGAAAGGAGGCTAGTCTATGACTTGGCACTCTTTACATCTGGCCAGCTGTCATCCTGCAACCTATTTTTTTTCTCCCCAAAGCCCCAGTAGTACATAGTTGTATATCCTAGTTCTAGGTCCTTCTGGTTCTTCTCTGTGGGACACTGCCACAGCATGGCCTGACGAGCAGTGCCAGGTCCACGCCTAGGATCTGAATCAGCGAACCCCAGGCTGCCAAAGCAGAGCACAGGAACCCACTTGCTACGCCACCAGGCTGGCCCCTCTGCAAGCTGTTTTTAATTTCATAAATGAAAATGACTCTAAGCACATGAAGAGGTACCTTTCTATTTGATAAAAAGACTTAAAATCTAATTAAATCCATTTTAAATAAATCATACCTCAATATGTAGATCCATTTTCTGGCTCAACTGGAGGTCCCCTAATTCTCTGGATGGTACATCATCATCTTGTTGAAGATGCTGCATTTTACTTAGCAGTTCATTTTGCTTTTCCACTTCATCAATAAAAACCATTTCAAGTTTACTGATGGATTCATGTTGTTCTTCCTTTATCTTTGTAACATGGCTTAACACATACTTGCAGGAAAACATGAAACAAATTGGGAAATGAAACTTTTATCACGTTTAGAGGAAGTTCTAAACTCTCAAGACTAAGAGGTGGGGCGGCTTGTCTTGTTTGTCTCTATCCTCTGAGGAGTGAGGAAGAAGGGAAGAACCTCTCTCTATTCCCAAGTTTCTACTCTCAGCGTCTTCGGAGAGTGACTTCCAGACCTCTAGTTTCTTATTTCTGACTTCCTTCTGGAGCTACCTCAGGGATGTCCTACAGTTACCTCAGATTCAATATGTTTACAATGTAACATGATGCCTTTCCCTATAAACCCACCTTTTTCTATTGCCTCCTTTTGGTTAATTATATCACGCAGTTTTCCCAGTGAGATTCATTTCAACATCCTCTCCTGCCTATGTCAGCTGGGTGGCCAACGTGAGTGTGCCCTGCCTCAGGACTTACCTGTCAAGTGTGGCTTAAAGGGGACAAGAATTTGAATGCCCTGGTTCTATGGACCTCATGAATAAGTTCTGGATATCTGATTGTTAGGCTTTTGAAGACTATTAGAGCCTGAGGGGCAATCTACCTAGGTAGGGAAGATACCGCTTCCTACTTCCTCAACTTCCACCATTCCTTAACAATTTACAATCTGGCCTCTTTCCTAACCACTCAACTAAAACTGCTCTGACAAAGGTCACCAGTAAGCTCTATTGTCAACAATTGAGGGGATCTCTTCATTCATGTTCTGGCTGTCTGAAGCATCTGCCACTCTTGACCACTTCATCTTTGACACACTCTCCTCCACTGACTTGACCAATGGCACTTTTGCTCAGTTCTCTCTTATCTCTCTGACTTTTCCAACCTCAAACTCATGTGTTGCTCTCTTTTCTGCTACTGCCTCTTGAGAACTGATCTTTTCCAGAGTTCTCTTTTATCTTCACTCTATTATACTTCTGGGTGGCCTCATTCACACCTGTTGTACTATCTATCACCAAATGCTGATGGATCCCACATCTTTATCTGTGGTCCTGATTTTTCTCCTGACAAACCTCAGATTCACAACTAAAAGCCTACTTGGTTTCTCTTCCTGGATGTTCCATTATAGTTATTTCTATCTCAAAACATCTCAAATTAAACACCAGATCTCTCCTCCTGCCTCACCTGCCTTCTCCCTTTCGTTTTTTCTTTCTATCAGTTAATGGCACCACTATCCACAAACCCGGCTAAGCCCAAATCCTGGGGCTCAGTCTGAACTTCCCTCCCCTCCCTCCACTGTCAAGCACATGGACCTACTATTGTAAACTGCCAAATATTTCTTTAACTTCTTTCATCCTTTCCATCCCTATGAATCCTTCCCCCATAGTACTGTCACCCATCACATCTCATCAGGACAATTGTAACTGCCTCTTGTCTCTTCTCTCTGCCACCAGGCTTATCATCCCCTGCAGACTCATTTCTTCTTTGTCTGTAGTGAAGTCTCTACAATGGCAACCCGATCACATTACTGCCACCACTTAAAATAACTGTCCAGTGACCCCTCCTCATCTCTAAAATGAACTCTAAGCTTTACTGCTTGAGCCCAGCTTCCAGTCCAGTCTTGTCTTCAACTTGTTCTCCAGGACATTGTCCACTACTGCACTTCTCACCTGTTCAAATGTCTGCCTCACCCACTGGACTAGGAGAGATTTAGCGGTTGCTCATCTCTGTCTCCCCAGCACCCTGACACATTGTTAAGGCCAAAGGCAGAGCTCAGGTTTTGTTGAATGAGCAGGTCCTAGATGCACTGAGGATCCTGCACATGCTATTCTCAGACCCATGCCATCTTTAATTCAGTAGCAAATGTACTAATTAGCAAATACACCAACTCCCAAAGCAGGACTTAAATATACTGGTTTGTAACTGAAATTAATGGCAATATTTACAAAGATATTACTAAAACAGGTGGTACCTTGAGTTTCTTCATGACTCTGTGGAACTCCATGGAACATCTCTGGTTGGCAGTGAGAAGTTTCTGAATCTGTCTGGTTTGTGGATGTGGAAGTGAGAGGTTTGCTTTTACTCTAATTGAAAGCTCTCTTTGGGTTTCAATTTCCCTCTCCAAGTCAAGACAGAGTCCATTTAAGCACTCATAATGACTATCCATCTCTGTGTATCTCTTCAGAAGCTCCTAAAGGCAGTGAGAATTCATTCAATTTAATAATTCATTCTACTTTAACAATAAGTAGTCCTAGCTCTGGAATTGTAACAAAATCTATGCTTTAACACTTTCTATAGGGCAGAAATAAATTGAGACTTTTGTGTATAAAAAACAAAAAGAAAATGTTATTGTCGATTTTGGATTATAGATATAATTATAATCATTGTGGAAATTTAAGAAGTTTAAACTGTAGGGGAGGAAGATATTTCCTCTACACGCTCTAAGTCCTTCTGGCTGGACAGCGAATTAAATTCACATGAGACAGAATAACAGGAGAAAATTAAACAAAGCTTTATAACATGTATACATGGGAGAGACCCAGGAAAACTGAGCAACTCACCAAAATGGCGGAAGCTCTCACCTTAAATATCATCTTCAGCTAAAGACAAAGGAGGATGTTGTGGGTAGGGGGAGTCAGTATGGGAGGTTACCAGACAAGTACAGTAAACAAGAGTAAGGTTATTATGCAGATTTAAGTCCTTGCCTTCCGCATTGATAAGAGTTTCTAGAGGCAAGGTCATCCCCCTTCTTCCTGGTACAGAGAGGGAGACATCTTTACAGATGGAGATTTCCCTTACAAATGGAAATGTCTCTTACAAAGGGTAACTTCTACTTTTCAGAGTTTCTCTCATGTCTGCAGTTTTTGAAAGTAACCAGCCCAAAATAATCTTCATGCCAAAGAGATATATCTTGGGGTGGCCAATTCTAATCCTCTATAAAACAGCTATAACAAAGAAAACCAGAAACAACCATTGTTATCATTTTGATACATTTTCTTTTAGTCTTCTAAACATCCATGATTTGAATGAACATTTACAAAGTTGGAAGAGAAATTTGCATGAATTCAATCTAGTATGTATTGTAGCTCAAGGCTGAATGCTAGCTTCTGTTGACAATAGGTGGTGTGAGTGAGCAGATAAAACTGATGAGGATCAAGGATGCCTCAGGGAGAAAAGCCCAAGGCTTCCTGGCCTACATACCAATCTATATCATCCTCACAGAAGCATGGGACATCCTGACCTCATTCAATCTGATTCTTACCCAAAGTTATAAGACCACCTGATAACCAGACTCCACCTGCACTGATACTTTTTTTACCTAATTTTTCCTTTGTCTTGTAAAGAAGCAACTCACATACTTATGCCTTATAAATTTAGCCCTACCCTCAACCCATGTTTGCAGCTCTTCACTGCCCATAGGTCCTGTCCCCATGCTACTCCATGCTACTTCCTGAATAAAAGAGCACTACTGCCAGACCTTGAGAGTCCAAGAAATGTTTCTTTCGACTCCTCAGCTCACTGAGCCAGCATCAAAATGAGTGACAACAAATCACATGACCTACGTTCTATTATCTGCCTAGAATCTGAGATTTCTCACCTTTTATCAGAGTTAGAGTTCAGGTTCTAGCCCTGTCACTTCCTGACTGGGGAAATCCTTGAGCCATTCTCCCAACTACAAAATGAAGACTACAATAATTTCCACAAAGTTTTCTAGGGAATTAAGTAAAATGTTAGATAATATCTATATATAACCTATAAAATACATATAGACACTATAAATTAAGGAAATAAAATTATATTTGTAGAAATGCTTCTATACCCAAGTTTTAAACTTAGACTTGGTTTCAAATCCTAATTTTACCAATTTACCAGCTGTGTGACCTTGGGCAATGACTAAACTTCCTCCTGGGCCTCAATTTCTTTGTTTATAAATGGAACAATAAACTCTGTCTCATGAGTTAAAGCACCCAGTCTAGTGCCTTGTGTATGGCAGACACCCATTAGGCCCAGGCCCAGCAGCTCAACTTTCTAGAGACCAGACAGGTGACAAGCTGGTCAGGGCACAGGTGGAAGAACACTTTACATTCAATCGGGTATTAACATATTTAGTTCAGGGTGCTAAACAATAGAGTAAGGGGCTTCTGACAATAATGAGCTCTCCTTTTAATAATTTAAGGAAAACCTAGATAGATGTTCATTAATCTGGGATGTTGGAGAGGGGATTCTTGCCTTTGGTCTTAGGAGGAATCACCTTATGGTTGGAGCAGCACTGTCTAGTCATTCATTTGTACTTTTAATAAATACATATTGGAGGCTGACTTCTGTCAGGACTGTGCTAAGTGATGCAGCCATAAACAACACACAGAAGTCTTTAGGGATCTTGTGTTCTAATAGGGGTGACAGTAAATCCTGTTGGCTTTACCCTCACTACATGTTCAGAATCCACACACTTCTCACTGCTTCCACTACTACCTCTCTTTGCCAAGCCATCACCATCTTCGAATGATTACTGAAATTAGTCTTTCAAATAGTCTTCCTGCTATCACTTAATTTTCAACACAACAATCAGAGCTATCCCTTTAAAATGTAAGTCAGACCATGTCTCTCTCATGGTCAAAACTCTCCAGTGGATCCACATCTCGTTCAGAGTAAAACCCAAAGTCTTTTAAAAGCCCCACAGCCTGCTTCCTCCTGTTAACTCTGACCTTGTTTCTCATTAGCTTTCCCCCTTGTTGATGTTGCTGGAGCCCACTAGGCAGCTTCTGCTTCAGGAGCTCTGTCCTTGCTGTTCTCCCTGCCTGTTCTGCTCTCCACCAGATACCTGTATGTCTCAACCATTGACTCCTTTCAGGTATCTGCTGAAATACCACCTTTCCAGTGAAGCCTCAAAATCATAAACCCTACTGTTTTTTTTCAAAGATTGGCACCTGAGCTAACATCTGTTGCCAATCTTTTTTCTTCTTCTCCCCAAAGCCTCCCCAGTACATAATTGTATATTCTAGTTGTGAGTGCCTCTGGTTGTGCTATGTGGGATGCTGCCTCAGCGTGGCCTGACAAGCGGTGCCATGTCTGTGCCCAGGATCTGAACTGGGGAAACCCTGGGCTGCCGAAGCGGGAGCAGAAACTTAACCACTTGGCCCCAGGGCCGGCCCCAAACCCCACTGTTTTGTTTGTGTATGTATGCATGTATGCACACACATATCTGTACTAGATTATGAAGTTTAGAAGAATACTGAGCATTATCTATTCATTCCATAGAGGTGCCTGTGACTCCTCAGGCCTTTGGAAGGGCCCCAATATTTATTTGTAATTTGAACAGGGGCACTTACTTTTATCCTAAAGCACTTTTCTCTCAGGCTTTTTGTAAGGTGCTGTTTTCCATCACATAGCAACATTTTTTCATATTTTAATACCTCTTTGATGTTCTGTTGGTCCTGCTTGGATGGAAAGAAATAAACAAGGCTTCAGCTATAACTCCATTCATATATAATGTCTAATCATTTACTTTTTCAATTACACATTGTACATTATTTCAATAATGGAATCAAATATTATACTTGTAACACAAAAAAATGTAAAAAATGGTCAGAAAATGAATAATAGTATCATGAAGTCTTTTAGTGAGTAACCTCAACTCATTGGGGAAAAAAGTGGGAGAACCACATATTTTTTGGAGACAGAATCTGTTCCTGTAACCTTCATAGCTGCAAATTAGGTTTTAGATTTATCTCTGGTTCCTACTCTTCCAGATCTCTGCATCAGAATAATTATTGCCAACTAAACATGCTAGCACGACTGTCTGTACTGTCCATGGTGCTCCAAGCTCCATTCATATATTCTTCCCAGCACCTTGGACCAGAAAATTCATACCCTGCCTACATTTTGTATTTCTGACTACAAGTACAAAACAAAACATTTTCTCCCATTTGTTTATCTTATTTACTGCAGTACCCAGAAGACTAATGGTTCAATGAATATTTGTTGAATGAATTAAATCTCTTTATAAATTTAGTTAGGGTCCACATAAATATGATTCCCAAGTGTCTGATGTTTCTATTGAGATTGCAAATGATACTGTTTTCCACTTTATTCTTTCTTCACTATTGAAATATGAGAATGAAAAAGATTTTTATAGATTTCATAAACTTTCTTATTGATCTGAAGTTTACATTACTTTTTAGAGGATTCAGTTCAATTTCTTTTCCAATATCCATTTATGATAAAAACTCTCAATAAAATGGGTATAGAGGGAAAGTACCTCAACATTACAAAGGCCATATATGACCAACCCACCGCCAACATCACACACAATGGTCAAAAAGTGAAAGCCATTCCTCTGAGAACAGGAACAAGACAAGGGTGCCCACTCTTGCCACTCTTCTTCAACATAGTACTGGGAATTTTAGCCAAACAAGTAAGGCAAGAAAAAGAAATAATAGGTATCCAAAAAGGAAAGGAAGAATTAAAACTGTCACTATTTGTGGTTGACATGATTCTATATACAGAAAACTGTAAAGAATCCAACAAAAAACTATTAGAAATAATCAATGAATACAGTAAAGCTGCAGAGTACAAAATCAACATTCAAAAATCATTTGCGTTTCACTCCATAACGGGGGCCTGCAGTTTGCCAGTTGGGATCCTGGGCGTGGACCTACACACCGCTCATCAGGCCATGCTGTGGTGGCATCCCAAATAGAAGAACTAGAACTATTTACAACTAGGATATACAACTATGTACTGGGGCTTTGGGGAGAAAATAAAAGAGGAAGATTGGCAAAATACGTTATCTCAAGGCCAGTCTTCCTCACACACACAAAATCAGTTGCATTCCTATACACTAGTAATGGACCACCAGAAAGAGAAGTCAAGACTATAATCCCATTTACAACTGCAACAAAAAAGAATAAAATACTTGGAATAAATTTAACCAAGGAGGTGAATGCCATATACTCCAAAAACTATGACATTAATGAAATAACTCAAAGAAGACAAAGAAATGGAAAGATATTCCATTCCCACGCATTGGAAGAATAAACACAGTTAAAATGTCCATATTACCTAAATCAATCTACAGATTGATCTACAGATCAACCTACAGACTTAATGCAAACCCGAATGGAATACCAATGACATTCTTCATGAAAAGAGAAAAAAGAATCTTAAAATTTATATGGAAAAACAAATGACACTGAATAGCCAAAGCAATTCTGAGGGGGGAAAAAAGAAACAATATTTGGATGTATCATGCTCCCTGAACTCAAAATATACTACAAAGCTGTAGTAGTCAAAACAGCATGGTACTGGCATAAAAAACCCGGATATACAGATCAATGGAACAGAATTGAAAGCCCAGAAGTAAAACCACACATCAAGGGACAGCTAATCTTCAACAAAGAAGGCAAGAACACACAATGAAGAAAGGAAAATCTCTTCAATTAATAGTGTTGGGAAAATTGGACAGCCACATGCAAAAGAATGAATGTAGACCATTGTCTCACATGATACACAAAAATTAACTCTAAATTGATTAAAGACTTGAACGTAAGACCTGAAACCATAAAACTCTTAGAAGAACATATAGGCAGTACAGATTTGATGTAGGTCTTAGTAGTATCTTTCTGAATACCATGTCTCTACAGGCAAGGGAATCAAAAGACAAAATAAAGAAATGGGATTACATCAGACTAAAGAGCTTCTGCAATGCAAAGGAAACCATCAGCAAAACGAAAAGACAACCTACCAATGGGAAGAAAACATTTGCAAATCATACATCTGACAAGGCGTTACTTTCCAAAATATATAAAGAGCTCATACAACTCATTAACAAGAAAAAAGAATAATCCAATAAAAAAATGGGCAGAGGATACGAACAGACATTTTTCAAAGACGATATCCAGATGGCCAACAGGCACACGAAAAGATGTTCGACATCACTAATCATCAGGGAAATGCAAATCAAAACGACAATGAGATATCACCTCAGACCAGTCAAATGGCTATAATTACCAAGACAAAAAATAACAAACGTTGGAGAGGATGTGGAGTAAAGGGAATGCTCATAAACTGGTGGTGGGAATGCAAACCGGTGTGACCACTATGGAAAACAGTATGCAAATTTCTCAAAAACTTAAAAACGGAAATACTGTATGATCCAGCCATTCTGCTACTGGGTATTTATCAAAAGAACATGAAATCACTAATTCAAAAAGATATATGCACCCGTATGCTCACCACAGCATTATTCACAATAGGCAAGATGTGGAAGCAACCTAGGTGCCCATCAAGAGACAAATGGATAAGAAGGTGTTGTATATATATACAATGGAATACTAATCACCCATAAAAACAGACAAACTCCTCCCATGTGAGACAACATGGATGGATCTTGAGCAAAATAAGTCAGACAGAGAAAGAAATACTGTATGATTTCACTCCTATGTGGAATATAAGCAAACACATAAATGAGAATAGATTAGTGGTTACCAGAGGAAAAAGGGATGAGGGAGGATGAAATGGTAAAGCCACATATGTATGGTGATGGATAAAAACTGAATTATTGGTGATGAACACAATGCAGTCTAAAGAGAAACCGAAATATAATGATAGACACTTGAAATGTATACAAGGTTGAAAGCCAATATGATCCAATAAAATAATTATATATATATATAAATACATATATATATACATATATATATATTTAAATACAGACACTGACCACTAAAAATAGGCACATATAGAAAAAGCAAGTTAAAATGGAATTTTAAATAAATATTATTAACCCCAAAGAAGAAAAAAAGAGAAAGGGGAACAAAAGCCAAACGGAAAAAAAGAAAACATATAGTAAAATGGATGACCTAAATCTAACTGTCAATAATTATATTAAATGTAAAAGGATAAAATTCTCCAATTGAAACTTAGAGTTTGTCATAACAGATAGAAAAACAGCATTTAAAAAGAAACTAAAGAATATCTTAAATACTCAAATTCTTTGTTAAATTCTATCATATGTAGTTTCATTATTTTGAAAAATATTTTGAATGGCTGCATAGCACTCTAACTTATGGTATAATAGAATTAATCATGTTTAGATGATTATGATTTTATACATTAAGTTGGACAACATATCTAAGGTCTTTTCTGCTCTTGCTCTCTGTTAATTTAAGACATGATTTTACTCTCTCTTATGGCCACTAGCAATCCGACTTAGTACTTCTGTGGTTCATGAGTTAGAGGATACTAATGTAGGATGATCCAGAATTATATCAAAGTCATTAAAATTCATCGCATCCTAGTCAGCAATAAAATAGTCATATTTATCATTCAGGAATCCCTTACCAAGGACCATGATCCATATATTTTCAAGTCTTAAATCATATTGCTATTCAATTCCAAAAACCTCACAGAGCATTGGATCTCAGCCTCCAGAGATCGTTCATTGCTGGGCTTTATCACGTGTATCTAGAAAACTCACGTCTGTGAGAATGTCAGAGTCTTTCCCTGCTTGGCCAAATGGGATCTCCATCTCTCATGCAACTACAGTCCTGACACGGGAAGCTCAAATCATTTCTTGACAGGACTTAATTTCTTCATTCCTCCATTATAGCTCTTAATATTACTAAGTTGAACATATAGGAGAGAATAATCTGGTCAGTGAATACATAAACACTGGCTAGAAGAGACTCGGCCACATAAGGAGGACTAGGTTATTTGGAACCATTGTTCAGTTCACTGGAATGGGAGGAACTGGGAAGCACATAATAACATGGGGTTCTTTTGGGTAGGAAGCTTCAGAACAATTAATGAAAACATTTACGTCCCACTATTTCAATGAGAAGGAAACACTAACTTACACATACCATGGTTGTGCACCTGCCAAAACGGATCAGTCCTCCTTGGGATTCCTCTACTGGGAAAGAACAAAGAGAATCCAGAGCTGGGAAAGGAAAAAGAGACCATGAGAGCAAGCATAATTTAGGGTTACCATGAGAGGAAGTAACATTTGGCTCCTCCATTCCATTTTGCATAATACCTCTAACTGTACAAACATAACAATATGAAAAAATTAGAAGGACTGTAGATAAACCCAAACTCTTCCCCTAATGCCCAGGAAACCCAAACACTTCAGCAGACAGTTTTCTGGACAGACCTCCACTTTGGGGAAGCTGCTCTGCACCTGAGACTAGGCTGCTCAGCCCAGCCCTGAACAGGTCCTCCTCCCTCCATTCACACCTTCCAGGACTGAAAAGGAGCCACGCCATCCAGGCACACCTAACCTCATGGCCTTGGGGTCAGGTGAGGTTGAAGAGGTTAGAAAAGACATAGAACTGGTCAGGAAATATTCAGTATTCCAATTCCAGAAAAACTGACTGTGATTAAACACATTACAACATATCCACGTAATAAACGTGAAGTCAGGAAAAATATCGTGAACATGGAAAGCATTCCGGAAACACTGTCAGTAGAAAAATCAGGTTATAAAACTATAGGTACAATATGATACCATTTGAAGAACATATGTGTATCTCAATATCAAACGACTGAAAAATCATCAGACTTCAATAGACAGAAAAAATCTAGAAAGTTTTACATTTACATGTTGACAGTGCTTATCTTTTGCCCCTGATGGGGGATTTTGTTTGTTGAGTATATCTTAACTTGCTGATTGAATGTTCATTTGTTAAAATATCTATGCATGTGAAGATTTGTTGTGTGTTAAGTGGAAGCTGTTTTCCAAAATGTGGAAAGTTCATTCTTCTAAACAGAGTTTAGTTGGTCTTGGGGAAATGTACTAAATTTGGGTTGTTTTATTAAATGGTTTTTGTTTCCTTCAGTTACCAGTGACACAATCTCCTCTCAGGTTTCTAGGCATGCTCATTGCTGGATTACTGTCTAGACAGATGGCTGAAGTCCCTGAGTATAGCTAATATGTATTGTTGCTGGTCTCGGGGCTACATCCTTTTGCAAGTTCTCTTCATGGAACCCGTTCCCATCCTGTTAGCCACGTCCTCCAGAAAGCTGCTCAATTATCTTATCCCATCAGTCTCACTCAGCAACCATCATCATCAGAATAAAAAATGTAAAGTAGGAGTTACCATGTGACCCAGCACTTCTGCCCTTAGGTATATACTGAAGAGAATGGAAATATGCATTCACACAAAAACTAGTACACAAATGTTCACATTTGTCACAGCCAAAAAGTGGAAGCAATACAAATGTCCATCAACAGATGGATGAAGAAAATGCCATTTATGGATATAAGGGAATATTACGCAGCCAGAAAAATAAGGCTATTTTGATACCGACTCCTCATGGATGACCTTGAGGACACTGCACTAAGTAAAATGAGCTAGTCACGAAAGTATAAATTTTGCACGATTGCTCTACTATGAGGGTCCTAGAGAAGTCAAATTCATAGACACAGAAAGGAGAACAGTGGTTGCCAGGACTGGGAGGAGAGGGGAATGGGGAGTTAGTGTTTAATGGGACAGAGTTTCAGTCGAAGATGAAAAAGTCCTGGAAGTGGGTGGTGCTGATGGTTGTACAACAGTGTGAATGTACTTACTGTCACAGAACTGTACACTGAAAAGTGGTTAAAATAGCAAATGTAGTGCCGTGTATACTTTCCAAAATAAAGTAAAAGAATGATGTGCTTATCTACCACATGGACGAACTTTGAAAACCTCAGGCTAAGTGAAAGGAGCTAGACATAAAAGGACACATACTGCATGATTCCATGTAGACTGAATTTCAAGACTCAGCAAATCCATGGAGACAGACGACGTGTTAGTGGTTTCCAGAGTATGGGAGGACGAGGGATAGGAAGTGACAGCTGACAAGGACAGGGTTTCTTACTAAGGTGATCAAATATTTTGGAATTAGATAGTGGTACTGATTTGTACAACCTTGTGAATATAGTAAAAAGTTTTCTTTTGAGTACACTTTTACAAGGTGAATTTGGGGCTGGCCCAGTGGCGTAGTGGTCAAGTTCAGCACATTTTGCTTTGGTGGCCCGGGTTCACAGGTTTGGGTCCCAGGCATGGACCTACACCACTCATCATGCCATGCTGTGGTGGCACCCCACATACACAACAGAGGAAGACGGGCACAGATGTTAGCTCGGGGCCACTCTTCCTCAAGCAAAAAGAGGAAGATTAGCCACAGGTGTTAGCACAGGGCCAAACTACCTCACCAAAAAAAAAAAGGGGGGGGAATTTTATGATCATGTATATATCTCAACTGAAAAAGTAAGGTAAAAATTTACAACATAAATTCCTTACCATCATGGTGCTCTCATAGGTCATCATAGTTTGATCGCAACCCGACAGTGGTGGCTGCAGTCAGAATGACATCACTGCCTTATCAAACACCAAGTCACATTATCTGAATCTCCCTAGTGGCCTTCAATGCATCTATTCCTATTCAGGGTTTACTTTACCTACCAGAAGGAACATAAGAGTATCAACAGTGTCATTTGAGTCTTTTTATCACCCCAAATACTAAGATGGCATGGTCTGGCATATGATAAGCATTTACTAAAAATCTGATTATTTTACCCCAAATTCTAGTTCTAGACATTTCTTAAGAAAATATTGAGATAAAGAAATGCATGTACGAGTATCTTCAATACAGAGTTTTTGACAGCCAAAAACTAGAAACACAAAAATCTAACAGGGAACAGGTTAATTAATTTGGTTCTGCTGTGTGATGGCATGTACAGGATTATTAATCAGGATGATACTGGTCCCAGTGTAAAGTACACACTCATAACCGGGGAATGGTATCCAGTTGAAACTTAAGACATAGATTCTGTTCTCAGATTTTCTAAATGTAACTGCTCTTAGAGTTCATGACATTTTAGTGTCTTGGGTTTTTCATCAGTAAAGGCAAGAGTACGAAGATCACTTACTTAGCATGAATATGTTGGAGAAATATGATCTACATTAAAACTTAGTAATATGTTGTAATCCCATATAAATATAAATATGTTAGCTATTTTTATTGAAGAACATTGCATGTCCCCTAATTGGGTATTATAAAAGAAACGATTCTCCTTCCTAGAGTAAAATTGTGCTTATCAGCCCTGCTCTGATAATGCTCACAAAAATAATGGGCAAAATTAGATCTTTTGCTTGAGAATGCATTTTTAATTCATATATCAAGAGTTTCTAGAAAAGAGGAGGAGGAAATTTCCCTCCCGCCGAAATGCAGCAGAAACAAAGAGACATTTGTGAATCACAACCTGCGCAAAGAAGCTGATGTGATCAAGCGTCTCATAAAGTGAGAACATCAGTAAGACTCTCAGTGCCCTGAAGCAGCAACAAAAGGCATGTGGGTAAATAAAACGATTCCTTATTTTCTTGTATTTCAATCAGTATTTGGAAATCTTTTTGGGAAGACAACTAAAAATCAGATATTATTGCAAAGTTTTGTTAAATTTTTCTTATATCAATAATTTAAAATCAGTGAATTTATGAAAGAAAGAAACAACTATCCTCAATGTTGATTTTTGCATGAAAACAATTCTTTCCCCTCCCCAAGGTTCTTCTTTGGGGGATGGCAGGACTGAGGAGGAAGTCACCAGGCACCAGGCTGTTCTTGGGGCACAGAATGACTCTCTTACACGACACTCTCCAGGTCCACACCCGCCCTGCTCATACACATAAACAGATGGAAAAGACGACAGAGCCTGGACTACGGGTATAGGTTTACAGCACGTTCCTGGGGTCCGAGCTCTGGGAACCCCGAGGCTCTGAGACAGTAGCTGCCCCTCAGAGCTCCCAAGTAGAGAACTCCCCAGGCTTTCCCAAACTAACCTCGGTGCCCCCTGGCTGGAAATCTTCCTTTAGGGCTCAATGTCCTACTTCCCTCTTGCAGCCAAGTGGCTGTGAGGAGAGAAGAGGAGGAAGCGCCAGGCAGCCCAGAGCCACCAGACAGTGACGCCACAGAGCCACAGCCATCACACCTGCACAGGTAAAGGACATGCAACCAAATCCCCGTCACCCCAGCACAGCCACGCACCTGTCACAGCCTCGCAGCCACACCCACGGCACGGAGGCGCATCCCACCACTCACTCGCGTCTCTCACACACACCCCGCCACACGCTGCCCGTCTGTCCCCACAGACACACACCGTCCTCTGCCGTTCATGCCCGAGAGTCCCCTGAGGACTGGCGTCCTTACTATGGGCCTCCACCCTGTGAGCGCTTCTGCCGCCACCCCACCTGGTTCACGTCGGGCTCCGAATTGACTCGCTTCACAGGATTCCCGCATCCTGTGCTAACACATCCACAAATGAGCTCAACTCACCTTGCAAAGTGGGAGAAGCGCGCGAAAACGGAATGGAAGCCAAAGATCTGGCGTGACCGCTGCCCTCTGGGAAGTGTCGCTCCAACCTGAACCTCTCTGGGCGCGGCGGCTCGTCAGACAGGCCGCCGAAGCGCGGAAGTCCCGGTGGAACTGCAGCGGCGAGAACCGCCCGGAGCCCGGCCCCGGAGCGCGCGATGCGAGGGCACGTGCACGGGCAAACGCCGCTGCGCCCAGGAGGCCGAGCAGGGCAGCCCGGCGCTGGTTCTGAGCCTCTGGCCTGTGCACGCAGAGTCGCACTGGAGTGTCGGGGGGCGGCCCCTGGGGCGCGAGCGCAAGGCGGGTGTGAGCTCTGAGGGCGGGGCCCCGGGCGAGTCCCCTCAGGCGGCTGCAGCCTGGCGAAAGCATATGCGGAACCTAACTCCTGATACCGCCGGGGGCGGGCTGGTTTATTCAGAAAGCCTGTTAGCTGCGTTTAAACGGTGTGTAGGAGTGAAGTAACACATGTTTACTTAATTCTCTAGGCTAAGCTATAATAATAAAAATGGAATGAATATTTAATTGTAAAGGTGCTGTGGTGAATATTTTGTATATACTTTGCAATATTGATTTAGGGACAGATTTTCCAAGCATACCCAAAGAGAGGAATCTTAGTAAAATTCTAAGAGTTCACTGGATAATTATTGTAATCATCCTAATCACTTGAATGCAAATCAATTAATAAAAGTAAATCCTAGACAAAGATTTGATAGATTTATTTTAACAAATATAATGAGACTGCATTACAGCCCGCTGAATTAGAATCTCTGGAAAGCTTTTGTTTATGTCTGTGGAGGATTTTGACACAGCCAATGCATGGACTAAGATTTGAGAGTCAGTGCCTAATAACAAGTATAATAATGCAAATAATAACTAATGTATACTTAATCCATGCCATGAGCCATGCACCAGGCCAAGCACTTCAGATTATCTCCTTTAACATTCATAACAACCCAATGGTGTAGGTACTGTTACTATTCCTGTTTTATCTGTGAGGGAATGGACGTTTAGAGGGGTCAAGTTACCTGCTTAAGGTCACATGGTAGGACTTGAGCTCATGAAACAGACA
The DNA here is from genome assembly GCF_041296235.1 of Equus asinus. NCBI lineage: Eukaryota > Metazoa > Chordata > Mammalia > Perissodactyla > Equidae > Equus > Equus asinus. The sequence goes on along the minus strand of NW_027225309.1, from coordinate 34,027 downwards.
AACAGCTTTTCAGCCTCTAGCTGTAACCATCAATTATATACAGAGGGCCAAGGAACATGTTAAATGGCACCATGGGGATTCAATCAGAAAACTCCAGAATGTGGGAAATTCCATGACATAAATGACTTGGGTTTTTTTTGACAATCAAAATGGATGAAACAGAGAGGGAAGAGAGACTTGTAGATCAGCACTGTCCTATAACACTTTGTGCAATCGTGGAAATGTTCCGTATCTGCACTATCCATGCGACTATTTGGCACTTGAAATGTGGCTGTTGCAATGGAGGAACTGAATTTTTAATTTTATTTAATTTGAATTAATTTGTGTTTAAATTTAAATGGATACATGTGGCTAGTAGCTGCCATGTTGAACAGTGCAGTTATAGATCAGACTAAAGAGACAGGTCAGTCAAATGCTATGTGTAGACCTTATTTAAATCCTGAGTCAAACAAAATAATTCTAAAAAGATTTTATGAGACAACTGGGAAATGGCCACTGACTAGGTATGTGTTAAAATTTTTAAGTAGCATAATGGCTTTATAGTTAGGCTTTTAAAAAAGAGACTTTACCTTTTAGAGATACACACTAAAATATGTAAGCATGGGGATGATATGACATCTGGAACTTGCTGTATAAGATTCCTTTGGGGGCAAGAGAGAGTACTGGTTGGAGTATAGATGAACATCACTGACCGTGAATGGATGATTGTTGAAGCTGGGTGATGGGCACATGAGGGTACAACTGTCTTCTCTCAACCTTAGAATAGGTTTGAAATTTTCAACAATTAAAAATGTAAAAAGATATTTGCGTAGTGCTTTTCCATGTATTATCTCATTTAATCATCAGAACTTAGGAAGCAACTGGAACGACTGTTTACAGATGGAGAATCCGAGGCTCAGAGAGATTAGGTAACGTGCCTGAGGTCACACAGCTAGTTGAAGGCCTAGACTCAAATCCAAGCAATCTACCTCCAAATGTTGTGATTCCATCTCCTCATACTCTGTGTGACAACCTGTGTCATTGTCACGGGTTGCTTAACGGTGAATGAAGCAGGAAGGGTGAGGGAAACAGAGTAAACACCATGGCTCTCATTCAGAATGATGGCTCTGCAGCACGTGCTCCTCTAATTAGGAAGAGATGACCGTCAGCCACCAGCTGCATGAGCTGATTAGTGAGCACAGAGAGAGAATGCTGCTGAACAGGATTAATTTGTAAGTTCCAGCTGTGAAAGAGGCTTTATTAACCTTTTTCTATATACCACCAATGATGATAATAAAAGCCATTTAAGACATTAAGTCCATTGATTGCAATTGCTCTTCTCAGGACTCAAAGGTTATATTATGCTCCTTTTCCTTCAAAATATAGTCAATATGTGCTGAGGAAAATTTTCTCAGGGTAGTATCTGAAACAAAAGACAAGTAACTTGTATTTGATCTTGTTAATGCATCTATTCTCAAATTAAATGATTTTGGTCTTTAATTTCTTATACCTTCCTCAAAGGCCTTGGTTCCTATCGGCATATGATGACACGTTAACGTTTCCTACATAAAAGATTTCACAGCAGAGGCACAGCTCGGCCAATGCTTTTAGGCAATATTTTCACTCCTTGACAATTATGATACAGTGAAGTATCTTTCTTAAGCTAATAAATTAACCACTTAGTATCTGTGGGAACTACAAACAAGAGAGATGAATATACTAATTATTACCCTTCGTATCCGGACCTTTGTCTAGGCTTCACTGCTTACTGGTTGTAGCCTATGATAGTAGTCACTCAGCACTTGAGTGAAGAGTCACATGTAGCTTCATCTCTAAAAATATTTGCAAATATTTGCCTGGATCTGTTGGAATGTAATAAAAGGGACAAAAAAATAATGGCCTAATAATGACAGGATGCAGGAAAAAGGGTTATGAATTGAATCTTGAAGCAATTAAACTGTGTCCCGTAGAATTTTATTCCTGGGCTGAGAGTAACGGCCTTGAAGCACTGAGCCTTCTTGCTCAGAACAACTGCCTGCTTCCCAAGCAGCTGCTCTGAATCCAACATCTCCATCATCTCAAGCAGCCGTCACTCCCTCCTCAGGTCTGAGCTGACCCATCTCACCTGAGAGCTGGAGTTGCAGGAAGGCACGAGGCAGGAATTGGAGTCAGAAGGCAAATGGCAAGCGCAGATTTATGGAATGGTGAGTTCCAATAATTAAGTAACCAAAATGTCATACAGAAATGAGATGTGCCACACAAATTGTAACCATGAGTGCCTTAGAGTTTGCTGAGGAGAGAATAGGATTACGAAGACTTTACCCTAATGGTCTAAGAAGGCTTTGAAAACTACGGATGTCTTTCCACGTGCTTTGAGTCAAGACTTGTTTTCTTCACGTTCTTATTAAAAAATCCACCTCTAGCCAAAAGGGTTTAAAGACATTACCGCCTTCTAAAGATCATGAAAATTGAAAATCAAAATGACTTTGCTTATGTAGGATCCAAACTTTTCTGAAGTATTTGAGTTCTCTTCAAAGGAAATTTCACACATAATTTGGAGGAATGCACGTGTTGAGGTAAAGATTCTTTTAGGGACATTTAGATGGTGAAAGAAAGTAAGCCCTACCCTCACCCCCACAGATAGTGCAATAAACCATTATTAGATCTTATACTGTTATTAAATAATATGTTTTACAAAAAAGATTGAACACATAAAATAAGAACATACCTCTGATTGTTCCAGAAGTAAAAATATCATCATTTTGTGTCAAAAAGCTCTTCCTGATTGACCACACCTGCTATGTTCCTTGTTCACTGTGTAGTTTATTGCTTATTTCTACAGGCCGGCTCTGCAGATGTCACGTCTGGTTATGCAACAGGTTTGGAGTTTTAGTTTATTTTTGGCTGGGATGGCGTGACAAAGTTTAATGTCTTGCATAAGCTTAACATTTCAAAAATTTTTAGCCTGAACTTTGTTACATCTAGGACTTTCCTGAAACTTTGACCTGATAATGAGGAGAAAGTGAACATTATTCAAAAGATGTAGGACAAGGAAGATAGGGAGAAAGGAGCATCAGTACTGAACCCTCCAGATCAATCTTCGCCCTCGACCTGATACAGTTATCAATGCTGCATTAGACAACCCGGCTCTGGGCAGTGAGCAGAAGCCTTTCAACGAAGACGTCTGGCTACTACATACAGTGTTTAGCATGGTTTCCCAATTGAAGGTTTCTGAATTTAATTTAACCTCACCGTTAGCCTCCCTTAATATCTGGCAGGCAAAGTGTTGCACAGTCTGGATAGAATCCTGCTGCAGGATTACCAGATTTCTGGACTATTAGTACTATTCTCTTTTAATGTCATCGTTGTGAAACAAAATGAACAACCTGAAAACTATATTTGCAAGTTAAGCTGCAGTAACCATTTACTGCCAAAACTAAACGTGACCAAAAACCTCTAAACATGACAAAACACACGCACACCACCCTACACCACACACACACACACACACACACACACACACACACACACACACACGGGCCAGGAGCCATAAGGCAATAGTTTGATAAATTATACTACTATCAAAATCATACAACTCCCAAACACAGAGGATACACACAAGAGACAGAAAGGATGTGGGTAAGAGGAATCCTCACTTACTACTAGGGAAAAGTATGAACTCTAGGAGACAACCACGCTGAAGAACACTTTACAATAGCCAGTAAGGAGGGTGCAGGACTCACAAACCAACAGCCTCCCTTGTAGACAGACACACTAGGGAAATCCTTGGACACGTGCACAAGGAGATATGTCAATGCAGCATTGTTTTTACTAAAGGAAAAAGGAATAATCTAAATGTTTATTAATTTTAAAATAGAAAAATATATTCATAAAAGGGACTACTATTCGGTAGTTAAAAGGAATAATCTCAATCTATATGCATCCACATGGATAAATTTTGAAGTCATAGTGAATAACCATGCTGAATTGCAGAATGATATGCACAGTCTGGTGCAATTTATAGAAACTTTATAATTTTAAAAAATTATATATATACATTTTTTAAAGAAACAGATCTGTGAAAAAGTATAAAACCATGGGAGTGTATTGTTTAAGGTGTTGTCAAAATCACAGGTGACTCCCTTGTTTAGGCCAAGCCCAATTTGGGTTCTTTTAAAAATAAGCAATGAGGTAGAAGTTTCAGAATATCCAAAGACTAGAGAGTATTCAGAAGTTTCTTTTACCGTCCTTTAATTCTTTCTGCAAAAACGTTCAGACATGAGCACATTGGTTCCATCAGCCTCCTCAGGAAATGTCTTCATTTTTCATGTGCCCGAGCAGATAGGAACGCCCCAGGCCCCCTGCCTGCAACCTTTCATAGAGGCAGACGTTAGAGCTTTGACCCCAGCTAAAATCTGCTCCAAAGTGGGCAGAAAGAGGTATTATGGCCTTTTTCAAATGAACCTCTCCTAGGGTCAAAATAAATTATTGTATAATATATAATATATCCAATCGCAACTCAACGACCTCCTTTGAGGCAAGTTTGACGGGCAGATTCTTCTCTGTTCTTTATTAGCAACATCAGTCAGAAGGTGGCACAGTTTGTGAACAGCTTCTCACGGGAACTTTGCGAGCCTCACTGTTGCAACGATGTGAACCTGGTCTCTCTTGGAAAGATGCTTGCAGATCCCGGGAAGGCTTACTTGAGAACAACTGTCCACAGACAATTCATTATTGCTGTCTTTTTTTCTTCTAAAAGACACAGGAAAATATTTAAACCTTTGGTGCATGTGAGGGGGTTTTCAGGTGTACAAAGGGTCTCCACAAATGATGCACGTCACCTTCGAGGTGGTGGTCACCTGTGGGGAGACGTGGAGAAGAACGGCATCAGTGAGAGTGGAAGAGAAGCTTCAGCTGTACCTGTAACATTTTATTCTTTAAAAAACAAAGGTGAAGCAAATATTGCAAAATCACGGTAACATTTTAAAACTGGATGGTGGACATATAGGTGCTATTATATAATTCTCTCCTGCTTTCTGTACACTTGAAATGTTATACTTAAAAAAATGATAAAGAAACAAAGCAATGCTGAAGGGTGAACAACAAACTTGGAAAAATATATTCAGAACATGTATGGGTGTGGGCCCTGTGGCCGAGAGGTTAAGTTCATGTGCTCATCTTTGGCAGGCTGGGGTTTGCTGGTTCGGATCCTGGGTGTGGACCTACACACTGCCCACCAGGCCATGCTGCGGTAGCATCCCACATAGAAGAACTAGAATGACTTGGAACTAGGATATACAATTACGTACTGGGGCTTTGGGGAGAAAAAAAATACAGGAAAATTGGTAACAGGTGTTAGCTTAGGGCCACTCTTGCTCACCAAAAAAAAAGGAAAAGCATACTTAAAAAAAAAAGGAACATGTATGAGAAAAGGGTCTATTTTCCTGATATGTAAAGACAAATCAATAAGGACAAGATAAATGACCCAAGAGAAAAATCTGTGGAGGATATGAATGGGGAATTTATAGAAAAATAGCTAATGAATTTATAAAATATATAGCCTAAATATATATGAATCTCTCTCCATGTGTGTCTATGTGTGTGTATACACTCATCAAACAAATGCAAATTGAGAAAACAATACTGCTTTTCACTATCATATTGGCAAAATTTCTTATATTTGGCAAAACACAGTGTTACTAATGGTGGAGAAGAAACATTCTCATGTGTTTTTGAGAAGACTGTATTGGTATAATCATTCTGGAAGGCAACATTTTTTACATTCCCTTTGAAAGACCAATTCCATTTCTAGGGTTTTTTCCCTTTGGATATAATTGCATGAATGCACACAGATATATGTATAAAGGTATTGTTTATCATAGTAAAAAATTGAAGAGAAAATAAATTTTCACCAGTGGAAGACAGATCAAATTGATGATGATACATCCAATTGCCGAATAGTCTGTATCAACAAATGAAGATCTCCACAATACAACATAAGTTTAGAATGAGCAAGTGGTGGAACCATGTATACAATACAATTCGATTTGCATGAAAGGCATGCGTTATACATACGTGTGCACCCAAATGTCTGAACGCAGCATCACAGTGATTACCTCCGGGGCATGAAACTGGAGGTTGGGAACAGGCAAGAAACCTTTTCTTTCCTCTTAGACTTTTATTGCATCAGTTAGGACTCTATGCTGCAAATGACGGAAAACGGAAACTCAACCTGCTCTAAGAAGTGGGTGGATTTGTTGGCTTAATGTAACTGAAAAATCTGGGGGGAGTTTCAGTTCATCTTGAATCACGGCTCTGCAATGTCACCAGGATGCTTTTCCTGGGTCATGACTTCATCTTTTGCGTATGTGAATGGTGTCCTCTAGGGGTGTGTACCTGATGGCCCTGATCATCTGGATAGCTCCCCTATCCATTACCAAAGGCAGGGGGGAATGCTTCCCTTTTCCAGAAGCCTCTACTTACTGGCTCTCAAGGGTTCATCAGTTCTAATTGGATTGTATACCAATCTTTGAATCAAACATCATCAATCGTGGCAACGGGCTTGTGGATCAATTCCAGGCAAACAAATTAACATAAAATGGAGTCTGGATGGTTTCCCAAAAGAAAGAGGGATGCTGGGCAGCAAAGAGCAAATATCCACTATTGCTAGATAATGTTTTCCCAAGGGCATGTAATTATCTGTCTGTCTATCTATCTATCTATCTATCTTTCTATCTATCTATCTATCTATCTATTTTATAGTCCACTAGGGCCTAGACTCTGAGCTCCACAGGAAGGGACTATGTTTGTGTCACTCATTATCTGTCCTTTGGGTCTAAGACGGGTTCCTGGAACATGATAGGTGGTCAGATAATATTTGTAGAATAAAAACAAGATGAAACAACCTACATTGCAACCTGACTCCTAATCACTGTCTACAGATTAAGAAAACTTAGTCACAGAATGAGCATCCTCAAGGCTATCTTTCACAATATTTTCATCCCAAGTGATCAGAAGAGAGGCTGATGTAGTGAGAGAGACACAATTTTTAGGAGAAACACTGATGGCTCTTTTAAACATTTGCTGATACTGCTTTTTGTTGATAGAAATTATTTGATACATTGTGTGAATTCATTACTCCTGAACTATTGCAATAATGGTTGAACTCAGCTAATTCACTTACTCTATTGTTCAAATAGCTTAGGGTCAGGCTAATTTAAGACTTTTCTTCTTCTTTCTCTTCCCTTTCCTTGGCCCTCCTTTGAGTACTCCCCTCACCGGGCCACCGAGAACTGCTTCTGCCTGTGCAGCTTGCCACATATTTACGGTTGCCAGATAAAATACAGGATGCTCAGTAATGTGTGAATTTCAGATAAACAGCGCATTATTTTTCAGTACGTGTATGTCCCAGATATTGCATGGGACCAGATATTACATGGGGTATGCTTATCTAAAAGATTATTCATTGTTTATCAGAGTTCACATGTAACTGAGCATCCAGTGTTTTTATTTGCTGTAATTTCTTATTTTTATTTGCTAAATCTGGCAACTCTACACATAATGCCGGCTACCTGCAACTACTTTCAGTTTCCCAAAGGGTAAACCCCTGGGCTTTCTGGACCATGAAATAGCTGATTATTGGATTTTTACTTGTTAGTATGGCTCTTTTATACTTAAAGAGCAATCCTAAAGTAAACCCGTGTGTAACCACCCCCCAGGTGAAGAAACATAGCAGAACGATGCCAGTACCTTAGCGCCATCTGTGGTTCTTTCCTATATCAGCATCCTCCTCCCTCCCTTGAGGGGTAACGACTGGCTTTTTTCATCATTCTCTGGCATCTCTTTAGGTTTGCCACCTGTGTAAGCATGCATAACGATATAGCTCCTTTTGACTACCTTTGATAGCTTCTTTGTGACTTGTTTCTTTCACCCAACCTTGCACTTGTGAGGTTTATCCATGTTTATGAGTGCCGCTGTGCTTCCTTACTTGTCATTGCTGCACAGTGTTCCAAAATGTGATCATACCCATGATTATCCATCCATTGTACTGTTGTGCGGTTGATGGTACAGTTTTAACTTAAGTTGAAAATTTTAGAATGTTTTAAATTTATTGCAGGAAACTAAAATAACTACCATAAAATAGTTTCATACCGTTTAGGGAAATTTCTAATACTTAGTACTCCTCTGAAAATTTCTGTTGCTATATTCAATAATTGGGCAAAGTTTAGAGGCTTATATAAATTGGTTCTCATTTATATTCACAAATTGTTTTTTATTGTGGAATAACAGACATATAGTAAAATGCACAAATCTTAAATATATATCTTGATGAATTTTTACATATGTATATACCTGTGTAACCATCACCCAGATCAAGATCTAGAACGTTTCCAGCATCCTTTTACTATGACTGTCTTGCAGCTCTTTTATTTCCTGTTGCTACCTACAAGATAGCTGTCTGTCTAAATTTTTGGACATGCCCAATACAAGTCTGTATGATGATGGGTTTTGGGCTTTCAGGTGCACCACATGGTGAGTCTGCACAATGCTAAGTGGTTCCTTTAGAGAAGGGCTCAAGCCATTCGATTTCCAAAAGGAAAAGTGATAATACAGATGCTGATGGGGCTAACAAAGTAGATGAACTAATGTTTCTATTAAATAAAAAAATATTTATCTTCCAAAAGGAGGATTTAAGATCAGGCAGATAGTAACATCACATGTCTTTATAGTTAAATTGAACATATAACTCTCTGCTTGTGTATTTATCATATAAAGAAAAAACTGACTTATTGCAAATATTATCACCCACTAGCTGTAAAATGCCTTGAACCTGGTGATGTGTAGAAAGTATAAGAATAAAGTTACATGCAAGCAATTTATTCAAAACTTTGAACTTATTGATATATTTTTTATTACTATAATGTATTCTGTATACTGCTCTGTATTCTGACCACAAATTGCTGTGATTCCCCTCAGAATTATGCCACTCTCTAATGGCTACATAACAGCAATGTCTCTTAAAATATACCCAGTGGCACAGTGGTTAAGTTTGCACCCTCCACTTCAGCGGCCCAGGGTTCACCTGTTCGGATCCCGGGTCCAGACAAGGCACCACTTGGCAAGCCATGCTGTGGCAGGCATCCCACATATAAAGTAGAGGAAGATGGGCATGAATGTTAGCTTAGGGCCAGTCTTCCTCAGCAAAAAGAGGGGGATTGGCTCAGGGCTAATCTGCCTAAAAAAAAAAAATATATATATATATATATATATATATACACTCTGAAATTTATTTATTTATTTATATTTTAATTGCAGTAACATTGGATTATAACATTATATAGCTTTTGGATGTACATCATAATATATTTCGAATTCTGTGTAGATTACATCCTGTTCACCACCCCAAAATTAATTATAGTCCATCCCCTCACATGTCAGCCTAATCACCCCTTTTGCCCTCCCCTCCTTTCCCTATGGCAACCACCAATCCAATCTCCATTGCTATGTGTTTGTTTGTCATTGCTTTTATCTTCTACTTATGAGTGAGGTCATACGGTATTTGACTTTCTCGCTCTGACTAATTTCACTCAGCAGAATACCCTCAAGGACCATCCATGTTGTCAGAAATGGCCATGTTTCATCATTTCTTATGGCTGAGTAGTATTCCATTGTGTATAAATACCACATCTTGTTTATCCATTCATCCCTTGATGGGCACCTAGGTTGCTCCCAAGTCTTGGCTATTGTGTATAATGCTGCAATGAACATAGGGGTGCATGCATCTTTATGCTTTTGTATTTTCAAGTTCTTTGGATAAATGCCCTGCAGCAGAATAGCTGGATCATATGGTAGATCTATTCTTAATTTTCTGAGGATACTCCATACTGCTTTCCATAGTGGCTGCACCAGTTTGCACTCCCACCAGCAGTGTACAAGGGTTCCCTTCTCTCCACATACTCTCCAACATTTGTTGTTTCCTGTCTTGTTAATTATAGCCATTCTGACCAGAGGGAGGTGATACCTCATTGTAATTTTGATTTGCATGTCCCTGATAACTAATGATGTTGAGAACATTTTCATATGCCTGTTTGCCATCTGTGTATCTTCTTTAGAGAAATCTCTGTTCAGATCTTTTGCCCATTTTTTAATTGGATTGTTGGTTTTCTTGTTGAGCTGTATGAGTTCTTTGTATATTTTGGATACCAGCCCCTTATCTGGTATATGGTTTGCAAATATCTTCTCAATAAAGGAATACAGTCAAGTCGCAGGAAACAAAATCAATGTACAAAAATTAGTTGCGTTTGTACATACTAACAATGAAGCAGAAGAAAGAGAAATTAAGAATGCAATCCCACTTACAATTGCAATCAAAAGAATAAAATACCTAGGAATAAACTTAACCAAAGAGGTGAAAGATCTGTACACCGAAAACTATAAAACATTGATGAAAGAACCCAAAGAAGACACATAGAAATGGAAAGATATTCCATGCTCTTGGACTTGAAGAATCAACATCATTAAAATGTCCATACTCCTTAAAGCAATCTGTAGATTCAATGCAATCCCTATCAAAGTTCCAACAAAATTTTTCAAAGAAATAGAACAAAGAATCCTAAAATTTACATGGAACAACAAAAGACCCTGAATAGCCAAAGAACACCTGAGAAAAAAGAACAAAGCTGGAGGTATCACACTTCCTGATTTCAAAATATACTACAAAGCTACAGTAACCAAAACAGCATGGTACTGGCACAAAAACAGACACACACATCAAGGGAACAGAATCGAGAGCCCAGAAATAAGCCCACACATTTATGGACAGCTAATATTCGACAAGGGAGCCAAGAGCATACCATGGAGAAAAGAGAGTCTCTTCAATAAATGGTGTTGGGAAAACTGGACAGCCACATGCAAAAGAATGAAAGATCATTCCCTTACACCATGCGCAAAAATCAACTCAAAATGGATTAAAGGCTTGAATGTAAGACCTGAAACCATGAAACTCCTGGAAGAAAACATAGGCAGTACGATCTTTGACGTCGGTCCTAGCAGCATATTTTCAAGTCACACGTCTGTCCGGGCAAGGGAAACTAAAGAAAAAATGAACAAGTGGGACTACATCAGACTAAAAAGCTTCTGCACAGCAAAGGAAACCATGTGAAATTTCTGAATGCTCACTAGAGATACGTTGTTCAGACAGATCTCTCCAGTATTTTACATTTTCAGCATGGGAAGGAAAGAGAACTCAAGCACTGAGAGTTTTAGTGAATCTTAAGGAAAAGTATTCACGTGTTAAATGAAATGATTTTGTGTGCACATGCAATACATGTTGAAGAGGAAGAGAGGGAAGAAGAAAGTGGATGGGCACTGAACAATGTTTTATTTCTATAAATGTGGAGCTTACAATTGAGAATCTCTTGCAGGAAAGATTCCAGGTCAAGATGTACGCTGTGACACATGATTAATCCCCACTCTCTCATCTCCCACTGAAATTCCAACACAGACACTTTTCAAAATCACAGAACTATATCTGTAGAAAACGATTACAGTCTCGTCAGTGTGCCAGAAATTTTGAGGACTACCTGGAAAATAGAAAGCAAATGGGTTGAAATTTCCTGTAAAAATCAAAAGAGAAGAAATTGCATCTCAGGACACCAAAGCCAAGCCAGGTTCTTTCTAGGAAGCCTCAGATAAGCTCTAGGCTCAGCATCAGCGGATTCAAAGGGAGGAGCTGGCTGTGGAGCAACCATCAGTGGAGTTCCCTCAAGATGCTTCCTCGTGAGAGTATTTGGGCCTGAGAGAAAAACCAAAGCCAGACTTGTAGTAATGTCAGAATTTAGACCCAAAAAAGCATTAAAACAAGATACTTTATAATATTAAAGGGGGAATTTGCAATGAAGGTATAAAATCTCTGCACCAAATAACATAGCATCAATATCGATCAAGCAACAACTGTAGGAGATGCAAGGAGAAATAGAAACCCACTAGAGATGGAGCCTTCAGTTCACCTCTCTCGATCTATTTTAGAGCAAGTAGACAAAAGTAAGAAAATAGAAGAAAGTGCAGTAATGTCTTCAAAGGTCTAGGGAAAGACTTTTTGAATTTAGCCTTATTGTTAATTAAGCATCAGGATAAAATGAAGACATCTGGAAATTAAAAAGTTACCATTCAGTCTCCCCACGAGAAAACAATTACTTGAAGTTCTTCAGGCCAAAAATGGGAAACCAAGACATCAGATTGTACATAATGGTGGCAACTAAGTACAACCAGAAAAAATAAAAGAAAAATTTAAGCAGCAAACTTTTAATGTCGTAGCCTTCAGTTTCCTTCTAAATTAGTTCAATCGCAATGTTTGGTTTGCGGTGAATAATACTTATGTAATCTTAATATTGTACATGCCGTGTATTGGTTTTCACTTTTGGGTGTCAAACAATGTCAAAAGCACAGAAGATTTAATAATTATATTACAGAACAGCAAGTAAATCTCATAAATCTTGGCAATTTAAAGATTACGTGGCAGGGTATCTCAGCCAACAAATTCAAGTGTATAAGAAATATCACTTTATTTTCTACATTTCAGTTTAATTTCCACCTCTGGGAAATATTCTCTTTCTCCCTCTACCTCTCTCATAAGACCTGCTTGATGGGAAATGTAACCACAGACATTCCTGGGCTTTCTCTGCCCTCCTGGGGTCCCACCAAGGTATGCAGTTGCCAAATATTCAGAGAGAAGGGCGCCCCCCAGGCTTCAGTGATCTGCACACCCGGGTAACCGGGAGCCTCCATGAATGACTCTTTGCAGCGCAGCAGATCTCTGCTCCTTTGGGGCTCCACGCGCGGCATGGGAGTCTCAGCTGAGGTTGGAACCCTGTGCTAGGGTCCTGCTTTCCCCAAATAGCTGACACCACTACCTTTTCTGAGGTTTGCCCCTCCTAGGGCTCCACCATGGAGCAGTGTTTGTTTCCCACGTAGCTTCTCAGCACCGCTCCGGCCCTCGCGGACCTCCGACGGGGGAGCCTCTCCTGCCCCTGCTCCTCCAGGGCCCCTGCGTCCTCCTGAACGTCGTGTGCTCCTCGCTGAGCTCAGGTGTGTGGACAAGTAAAACAGGCAAACATTTGACTGGCTAACTCTGCCCTCCTCCCTGCCCTGTGCCTCTCCTGAGGCAATAAAATTCACAGCATGTTACTGCTTGAATGGAAAAATGGAAAAGGGGAAACATGAATTAAGATCACACAGTATTTTTCAGACAATATTAACATAACTGAGAACAATAGGGAGGTAACTAGAGAGAAGAGGAGTAGAAGGGTAGTGTTCTTGCCTTTCATTGTGGATACTGAATCCATAGTAAATTTGATAAATCAAGAATTAAACATTTATATATGCTATTTAGAGTAAATAAGGCAATGACTAGAAAATAAAAATATAAACAATATAATCCAGAGGTGGAAGGGGAGTTAAATCATGATAAATTCTTAGTCCCTCAGAGTGGAATATCAATAGATTCTGTATAAACTTGATAAAACTTGAAGAAATATGATATAAAACTAAACTAAAAACTATTAACAGAGGTGATTTCTGGGAAATGAGTTAGGGCCTAGGGAGAAGAGGAGAAAACTGGGAAGAGGAGGGAGACTTTGTTATTTTCATTTTAAGCTTTTTTATTTTAATTTTTTTAATGATGCAATCCTTTTCTAACAAAAATTAGGTTAGTTAAAAATAAATGACTATTTTAACACACTGCCTCATCAACATTTATAAGACATACTTAATAAAGAATTCACACATTAAAATGTGCCTATGGGCACTAGGCCTTTACTTTAAAAATTCACTATTAAATTCCTTCCCATATTAGGAAGAGCTGCTAAAAAATCCACACCGAAAAACAAACCCCCTTAGCTTTATATAGATAAACAAATAATTTAGCCAAAAAGAAATACTTGAGAAACGACTAGAAGGAAACACTAACAAAAAGTAGCAAGAGTGACAAGGCAATGGTAATGAGCACGCCGTCTTTCAAAAGAAGAAATCATTCAAAATATTTCTTTATCAGAGTCGCAAAAAAAATCATGTCCTCTGGTACAGTAAAACCACTTTAAAGATATATTCCAGCACCCTGCTAAATTCCATCAAAGTTCCTGTATGTAATCTCTATCAGTGCACACTACACTATATATTTACTCCTGAGATCTAAACTTCATGTAAAACTACACATCATCCTGAATAAGAGAGAGTGCAAGATGGCACAGGCAAGCACACAGACTCAGTGCCCTCTTCACAGTCTACTTTCCTTCAGAAGGTGGGCAAGTTCCTTTACCTCCAGCTCTTGTTTTTCTCCTCTGCCAATATGGAACTTCCAAATCGAGGTCTTATGAGGCTTTCCACATATGCCAAGAAGGAACCCAGCTACCAGGCAAAGAAGTCCAAGAGAGACCAAATGGAGAATCTGCTGGGGAAGGAAAGCCTAACCAAAGGGAGAGAATGGCCCCACTTGATAGTCAGCAACTGGGTCCACAAAGATGAGCGAGACGGCCGTGGATTCTCTCACTCTAGTGGGAGAATGAGAAGAGAGAATTAGAAAGGGGATCAATACCCATCCCAGCCAGTGCCTGGCCCTTTGAGCCAACCCAGCTGAGAACACAGACATGAAACACAGATGACTTGTTCCACTGAGGTCTGCCCAAATTCCTGACCCACTGAATCAAGAGCAAATAAAATGGTGGTTGTTTTATGCTGCACATTTTGGGGTAATCTGCTACAAAGGAATAAGTAACGCATATAGTCCCCTTTGTGTATTCTCATTCATGATACTGTTTGTGTCTTCTTTTTTTGATCAATCTTGCTAGAGTTTTATCTATTTTAATTTTTTCAAAGAATGAAGTTTTAACTTTGTCGATTTTCTTATTGTATCTTTACTTTCTATTTCACTGGTTTGTGTACTTTCTTTTACTATCTTTCTATTTTCTTTGACTTTACTCAGTTATTATTTTTCTAATTTCTTAAGAGGGACACATATTAATTTTAAGATTTTCTTCTTTTCTAATATAAGCATTTAAAATTTCTTTCAAAATTCCTTTCAAAGCACCTAATCCCACTAGTCTTGATTTGCTTCTTCATTATCTTTTGGTTTTAGACATTTACATTTTCCATCATAAGTTTCATCTTAAACCCAGAAGTTACTACACAGGGATTTTAAATTTATTTTTCGCTTTTAATTTCTAACTTTCTTGAGTCTATGCAGTTTGTTGAAGTTTTCTTCATGGCCTAGTGTGTGATCATTTGTAACTCCTCCATACGTGCTCAAGGAAAATATGTGTTCTCTGATTATTGAATGTCCATTCGGTCAAGTTGGTTAATTCTTTTGTTGAGATCTTCTTTATATCGTTGCTGAATTGTGTCTGTTTGGTCAATCAGTGCTGAGAGAGGTGTGTTGAATCACTCACGATAACGGCGGATTCATCATTTTTTCTCTGTAGTTCTGTAGATTTTTGCTTCATCAATAGTGAGCCTATTTTATTAGCTCCATACATGTTTAAAATTGCTCTAGCTTGGCGAATAGAATGTTTTATCATTGCACCATGACCCTCTCTGTTCCTAACAATGTGCCAGCTTTCTTTTGGAAAACTGCTTGGCAATTTCTTATAAAGTTAAGCATACCCAGAATGACCCAGAAATACCACATCTATATTTCCCCAAGAGAAATAAAACATGCCCACAAAAAAGACTTGTACAAGAATGTTTATAGCAACTGTTGACCTTAAACAGACAGTCAGTTATTTCTCCAGCAAAAATGGGTTTATGGGGGACCAGGAAAGAATTGCAGTTCAAAGTCTGAAACCATCTCGAGCCAGGTGCAAGTCGCTAGCAGCATGGAGGAGAAACTCTATTCTGGGAGGAAGAGCAAGTTGGGACGGCCATTGTAAACATGGAGTCCAGAGGTATAGCAGCGTTTCACTAGCTGAGTTGTGATAGTCTCTCATTGGCTGAGCTTCTTGGTCAAGAAGAAGTCTGTCTTCTTCCTGTTGGGCTCTGCTAGAAGGTAGGGTGTGAGAGCTCCGCCTTTGGGCCCCAAGACTCCAATTTAATGAAGTTTCTATTTATTAATTTCCACACAACTTTATTCATAATCGCTAAAAACGGAAACAATCCAGATGTCCAGCAATGGGTGAATGGGTAGACAAAGTATTCGATGGAATACTTTTCAGCAATAAAATCCAACTCCTGATCACGCAACAGTAGGGATGGATCTGGAAAGCATGGTTAGAGAAAGAAGGCCCACCTGGGAGAGGACCTACCCCCTTTATGTGTGTGGTGATGGAAATCAGAGCAGAGGTTGGCTGCCTAACAGTGGGCGCCTGGAAAGGGGATGAGGGAACTCTCAGTGATGGAAATACTCTGTATCCCGATTGGGTGGTGCTTACACAGCTGTTTACGTTTAGCAAAACTCATCAAATCACACACTAAAAGATCAATCCTTTCCACGGTATTTAAATTTTACCTCAATAAAAAGCGGATGGGAAAAAAAAAGCCTGGCGATGTTGGAAAGTAACGCTAAGCGATGTAAGGAGAAATCTGCGGTAGTAAACCCTTTTTAAAAAATATTAAGTGAAGAAAACGTTCCAATAAGCTGAGCTGTATTTGTGTGACTAAACAAGGACGTTAAAAAGCCCTGCAAACAGTGAATCCCTTCTGCTCCGAGGAGCGCTTTCATTTTTCCTCGGATGCTGGGGCCCTGGAGCTCCGGTCGGATTAGGGACCCTAACGCCTCACCTGCGCCCCGGCCCCGCCCCTCAGGCATAATCCCGTCGTACCCGCCCATCCTTTGAACCGTGCGTTCACCTTTCAATCAGTTCGAATAGCACAGGGAGAGAACCAATCGCAAGCCTCGTGGGAGAGAAGGGGCGGGCCCCTTTCCCGCAGGGGTTGCTCAAAGGCCCTCCAATCAGAGGCTGGGTGTGGGAAGTTCGGATTCTGGGCGGCTGAGGTGTAGGCGGCACTGCTCCGAGGCGGCGGCGGCGGCTCTCCAGACAGGGAGCGTTCCTTTCCTTTTGGTTTGACTGAGGTTTCACGCGACAGGCTGCCTGAGGAAGGTGAGTGCTGGGAGCTGGAGGAAGGGCGCTGGCTCGCCTCCTCCTAGAAGGTCTGGAAGGGTCTGAGGTGGGCAGTGGCGAGCTGGACGCCGCTTGGGGGAGGCTCCTCTAGGACCACTTACCTGTCCTTCCCGCAGCCGATGGCTCCGTCCTCCAGAAGAGTAAGTATTTGTTGCCATAATCTATGCAGCAGTCAGCGTTTCACCACTGGGCCGTGATTGGCCTCTGGGGCGGGACGATGCTTAGCATCCTTGGCCCCGACCTTCAATTCCAGTAGCTGCTCCCAGAGCCAGCGACAACTAAACCCGCCCTGGTTGGGAACCTCTAGGCAAGCAAGACGAAGGCATTCTAGACTTTCAAGCTGGAAGAAACTCCACTCAGCCAAGAGGGGAACTTAGATGTCCTGTATGTGAAGAGCCAGGCTGCGGGGCTTGAGATCCCAGCTCCAGCGCCTGTTGGCAGTTCTCTCCCTCACCTGTGTAACAGCGATGACACTAACCACCTGTGCTGGTTTAGGTGACAATTAAACACGCCTTTACTATTAACTCGAGCTTTTGCACACACCCTGTCTCTCTTTGTGGAGCATAGTCCTATGCAGTATTTTAAAATAACTAATGGTTTATTGTTTAACATTTAGCACATTAATACTTGCAGGAGGTGGCAAGTCAAATAGTAGAGGAGCATGCTTACTGAAAAGTAGAGTCCTTTGTCACTTCCCCTGGGCTCTTACAGGAGAATGTTATTAGCATCCAGGTCAGAAGAATTCTCATTTTTTATATACTCTGTTGATTGCTTAAAATCATGTAACATTTTAATGGGTTGCATTTCTTGTGCAGATTTTTCTTTTATCTGGAGTTTTCTAGTGGACTGTCTCAGTTATTCTTGTTGTTGAAGAGTATAGTGTGCTTAGAACTTTTCTATCTTCCTATTGCAGACCTTCCCCTTTTTCTTTCTTTTTTTTTTCTTTTGAGCCAGCAACACTTGTGGAGAATCAGTCATCTTTCTCCCATTGGGCTTGGTTCTTTTCTATACCAGCTGCATAGGTGACTCCCTTAGACTTTCCACTTTCCTTTATTCTTTTCCTCATTTGAATGAAGGATTTCCTGGAACACATGGCATCCTGTTTCTTGTCCTTCTCCCTTGTTTTGCTTGAACACGTTCTCAAGAATCTTTCTAAGAAAAGAGTATGGGCCAGGTAAACAATATGATTTTTCACATGGCCGAAAATAATTTCATTATGCCCTCAAATGGCAAACTATGGTTATCCTTCTGTATCACCATGGTAGTTCTTCTAAAATCCCATCTTTTGCTCAATCTTGTATATCCAACTGCCTGCTTATCATCCCTGTCTGTCTAATAGGCATCTCGTGTGTTTGGTTTGTTTTGTTTTTTGGCTTGAGAAAAAATGCCAGGCTGCCTGCCTTCATCACAGGGAAAGGTTAGGAAACGATTCTCTATACTGTCCTTCACTTACTTTCCCTATTCTCTCCTTTCCTTCACTCTTGTCACTTTGTAATGCTGTGCGGTGAGCCTAGAGCCTCTTGTTTGTGTTATGGCCCACAGCTTCCTGGGCTTCACTTCATCTGTCAAGCAAGGCCCTATGTAGAAGCCCAAAATAGATCGTACTATCTTTTGATAACTTTCTTCCCACTCTGCAGTGTCGTATATTTATTCCATTTTGTACTGAAAATTTTTTATTTCAGAATGCTCTGAGGTGGGGCAGGAGGTGAACTGGAATCTTAATTTTTTAAATAATATGAAAATCTATATAAGTTGTCTACCTTTCTTTTCCCTGGCAGGATGGCTGCATCACATTTTGCCAGTCAACTGAGAAAGGATTTAAGTATTGAGATGATTAGAACTAAAATTGCTGAGGAGAGTTTTCTCTCTCAGAAAGCAGACAGATATGATAAATATGAACGAAAAAGACACTCTGGTTTGACGGATGTCAACCTTCCAACCTTGGAAGGTAGAAATCTTGAATTAGAGGAGACATCTCAAGAGCCTATTCCAGAAGAGATGAGTGTGAGGCAAAGTAAGTAAAGAGCTATTGTAATTTTAACTGCTTTGAAGAGGGGAAAAAAGTTGGTTTAATACCTGAGGTTAAAAAATCCTTGACCAGGGGCCAGCTGGGTGGTGTGGTGGTTAGGTTCACATACTCTGCTTCTGCGGCCCGAGGTTTGTGGGTTCGGATCCTGGGCGTGGACCTACATACTGCTCCTCAAGCCTGTGGCAGCATCCAGCAAACAAAATAGAGGAAGCTTTGGCAACAGATGTTACCTCAGGGACAATCTTCCACATCAAAAAAAAAAAAAAAACTTACCAGAAGAATGGAGTTTTGAAATACCATTCTAAATAACTTGATATTTTCTATGACTAAATACTTCCTATTTAAGGTAAAGGCTGTGAAAGTTCCATTCGCTTGTGGAGTGTTGTAAGTTCTGACTTCTGGAGTTTGAATAAGATAAGTGTTGACAAGATTAATTGATAAGGGACATTAAAATAGAAGTTTTGTAGCTAAATCAGGTCTCAAGTTGTTTAAATGTTCACTGCTTCAATTTTGTCATTTTCCAGGACCAGTGAAATATGCAGCCCAAGGGCCTTCTTTACAGGGAGACCAGCTTTACTCTGAGTGACATGAGAAGCCATTATTGGATTAGTGTGTTTATAATCTGCTTTATGTTTTAAAGCATCACTTACGGATGGTAGGGTGACCAGCATGGCCTCCAGAAGACCAGCTGGGAGATAACTGCAATAATTTAGCTCATGGTTGACCACAGTGGGAACGGCAACCCTGGGTGGTTTCATTCTGGTTACATTTTGAAGTTTGAACCAATAGGATTTCCTAATAGAGTGGATGTAGGTTGATAAAGAAAAGTCAGGATGGTTCTAAGGGTTTTGGCCTGAGCAACTAAAAAAATGGAGTGGCCATTTACTAAGTTGTAAAATACTGAGAGAAGAACTTGCCATCTATAGATGGCAAGTCAGGGTGCTGTCTAGTATGGTCTGATGATGTGAAATATAAAGCTGGGCTGTTTTAGTGAAGAGGAAGAAATAATTGAGAAACAGCAATGAGGGACCACCCCCCACCCCGGCCCGCTTCAGGCCCAGTGATATGACCTTTGTGGGAGAAGAAAACAGTCAACCACTTGAGAGGACAACTAGGGGAGCGTTGTCTTCAGGGGAGAGCCAGGTTATGGTTAGATCAAGAGATGAAGGGAAGAGGAACTTCAGGGAAGTTGAGGATATAGGGGTTTCATCGATGATTAACCACTTCATCATCTGAGCTTTCGCATCTTCTGTTCTCTGCCTGGATTATTTCTTTTAAACAACTTTATTGAGGTAGAATTTGCATACCATAAAATTCACCCATTTAAGTAAATGCCTTTTGTTTAGTAAATTTACTGAGTTGTGCAGTCATCTCCCTGGATTATTTTAAACCCTCACCCAGTGGGCAAACGCACTCTCATTCTTCAGAAACCTTCTCGGGTATTCTCTCTTCTGACAAGCCTTTCCTGACCTCCCCAGACAGGTTTATACTGATTCTCGATTGTGCATTCTCGTAGTCTTCATTCCATGCTAAACCAAATTGAAACTGTGCTCATCTCCCCCACGATACTGTGAGCCCTTCAGGGGCAGAAATTCTCTTATTCTTACTTCCTAAAAATGT
Organism: Equus asinus; assembly: GCF_041296235.1. Lineage (NCBI taxonomy): Eukaryota > Metazoa > Chordata > Mammalia > Perissodactyla > Equidae > Equus > Equus asinus. The sequence goes on along the minus strand of NW_027225309.1, from coordinate 13,291 downwards.
CTGGTACATAGTAGCCACTCACATTTTTCAAACAAGTTTAAATAAACATGAAAATACATAGTAGAAACCTGAGTTGAGAATCACAGGTGGGAGATAAGGAATCTGACAGGTCAAGGTGTCATCCAGGGATGCCTCTGAAGCTTGACTGAGGCTGGAGGAGCTGTTTCCAAGATGACTCACTCACATGACTGGCAAGTCGATGCTGGCTTTTGGCAGGAGGCCTTAGTTCTTCGTCATATGGTGTCTCCATAGGGCTGACGCGGGGTCGGTGAGCCGAGGAGTCGAAAGAAAGATTTCTTAGACTCTCAAGATCTGGCAGTAGTGCTCTTTTATTTAGAGAATAGTGTGGAATAGCATGGGGACAGGACCCATGGGCAGTCGGAGCTTCTGCTGCTGCCCCGAACTGAGGGTTGGGGCCAATATTTAAGGCATAGGTGTGTGAGTTATCTCTTTATTAGTGCCCGTTTGGTCTGGCCATTTGGCGGTCCCACAACTTTTAGATAAGAATCAAACCGGATTGAGTAAATGGCAGAAGTCACCGCTCAAATATTATCCTCGGCTAAAGACAAAGGAGGATTTTGGGGTGGGGGGTCAGTTACATGAGGTTGCCAGACAGTTTCCAAAGATAAGGCCATCCCCCCTTCCTCCTGGCTCAGAGAGGGAGGCATCTTCACAGATAGAGGTTTCCCTTAGAAATGTAAATGTTTTCCCAACAAGGGGCAAACAAATTCCAGAGAGGGAGGCATGAAGATTTCCTTTACAAATGCAATTGCCTCTGATCAAAGGGCAAACAAATTCCACTCCTTGGAGCCTGCTTCTTATCTGTAGTTTTAAAAGTAACCAGCCTAAAAATCCTCATCATAAACTGTTTTAAAATTAAGCAGCCTAAAAATCCCCATCAGGGCTGCCTGAATCTCCTTAAGGCTCCACATGGCCACTGACTTCCCCAGCGCAAGTGATCTGAGAGAGAGCAGGGCCAAGCTGCACTGTCTTTAATGATACAGTCTTGGAAGCCACACTCCATCATTCCCACACTTTTCTTGGTGACACAGCTCAGCCCTATTCTGTGTGGAGGGGACAACACAAGGGCATGACTACCAGGAGGTGAGAATTGTTGGAGGTCAGCTTGGAGGTGGGTGATCATAGAAGTTAATTAATTTAAAAGTGAAGTAATGGATGCCTAGGGGATGGCAAGCAGTTAATTTGTGAACAAGAGAAGGCAAAAGGGAGAGAAATTTTGAAAGAACAGGGGTTGAAATGACTTGTGTGGTTAGCGTGCTAAGGAATCAATACGAAGTTACTGAAAGTATTGCTTAGCAGCTGTTGAAGTTAGATAATGGTATTTTAGACATTTGGATAACTTTTTATTTGAATGTTTTATATGCTATTTTCCCCCCTGCTTAGGATCAGCAAAGTCTCTTCTAAGTGATCAACGAAGACAAATGTTCCAGAAATACCTAGAGGAAAAGCGACTGAAAAAATTGAGAAACCTTCAGCGATGACCATTTATAGTGGGTGTTTATAGACATGATAAGACTATTTTTCTTTCATGAATACCAGCACACCAACCAAAAAAGGTAAATTTAGTATCATAACTTGATATTCAGGAATAGTTCTTAACCAGACTTTTCTTTAAGAGATTATACTTGATCTTAGCCAAGAGGCCAAGAAGCGATTATTTGAGAGTTTAAATGACTAAAACAACCCTTTCCCTGTAGTCCCTTTATTCACTTAGCTAGTTGGCAGGAGCTGGGAGTGACATCCTAATAGTTCAGAAGATGGAGATGAGGTCTCTCGGTGCAGCCATAGGTAGGTTGACACGGGATAAAACTAGCAAAGCAGTCAGAGCCAGGCTGGACGGGCAAGGCCGGGCGAAGGATCTGGCGTCCACCCTGTCGGATGCGGAGAGTCAAGAGAGGCTTATACATGAGCTTGTACCATGATCAGATTAATAATTCAGGAAGATTACCCTAGGCTGGAAGATCGTAGTCTGGAAGGGGAAGAACTTATAGGTAGGAAGACTGTAGTGAGACTGTCGTGATGGAATAGATGAGACAGGATAAGGGGACTGGGGCAGTGGGCTTAAAGGAAGAAACAGGTGTGAGACATCTCAGGAGATAAATTTGACGGGGACCAAGCAGATGGTGAGGGGTGAAGGAAATTGAAGAGTCGGAGATAAGATGATTCTGAAGATAAATTAGTTTGAGCAACCATATAAATTGTGCTGCAGCTAAAAGAGGGGTGGAAGCCAGGAAAAGGAACATGCCTAAGTGGGTGCATATTGATAATGCTTTTCCTGCTTTTTCTGCAGCTCATTTGGGCCATCTGGATAACAGGCAGTTGGGAATAAAAATTTGAAAATCAGGACGGAGATCCATGCTGAGTGGTGGATTTAGGATATGATATTGGGAGTATGGATGGGGGTTTAAGCTGTAGGGCTAAATGAGACCACTCCAGTAAAGATATACACATTGTGAAAGAGTGAGGACTAGAGAGCACCTTCAAGTGGGCAGAAGTCAGGTACCAGTGATAGGTCAGATTGGCAGGAGAGCTAAAACAGGACAGAAGCTGGAGGAGGGGTGATCTAAAGAAGAGAATGATCCATGAGTTAAGGGGGATGAAGTTTGAACACAGGCAGCTGGATTTGTAAATTAGGTAGTCACTGGTGATTTGCTCTTTTCAAGGTAGTCTCTTGTTGGCTGTGTATTCATTCCTGATTTAAATAAGAATTGAATAATATAAAAGCTCAAGATATCGCCTGTTTTTGTTTGCTTCAGGAATGTCATTGATTTGAGAGACCTTTGATTACTCTGCATGTGACCTTAGGATAAGGTGGAAGTGACCAAAATTAGTAGAATGTAGCTCAAGGTGGAAAGATACAGAAAAATATGGTGTGTATGTGTTCGAGGAGGGCGAGATTGTTTCTGTTTGGAGGAACATCAGAGAAGACCTCTTGGAAGGGGCTGAATTTAATCTGGCTTCTCAAGAGTATGTAAGGCACCAGTCATTGGTCTAAACTGTAAACAGCTATTTACAAAGTGTTATATGTAGGGGGAAAAAGACACACATTGTTGTGTTAAATACTACGATTCACCAGTAGTTTTTTATTCTACTTAGACAATAGCCATCGCTGAATATTGTTTACTTTGTGCCTCGTTTCTTCAGCACTAGATCTTCCCTGAGATTTGGAGAAGCAAGTGGCTTCTAATCTACAGAAGAAGTCTGATTGTGCTTCTTCAGGAATTTTAGAGTTGATAAATAACTTATCACTTTTAATCAATCCTTCTCTTGCTGGATTTCTTCCTTGCTTTGTGATCAGGTCTCCATTTTCTTATGGACAGAGGACAAGTGCACAATCATTGGATTTGAAGGCAAACTGTCAAAGCTAAGAAAGTAAGCTGTGCAGTATCTTTTCATAAACAGGAGAGAAGAGATCTTAATACTCTAGTTTCTTCATTGACCCCTTCCAAATATTTCCAGTTCATCATATTAACAAGGATTCTAATACCTGGAAAATATAGTATGAAATTTCTCCTTTGTGCTCACTGAGAAATATGAGTAAGTTTTGAGGCTTTTAAGCATAATTTAAATCAAACCAGAACCAGAAAAGAGAGTAATTTAAGTTAGCAAGTATCTTTTTGCCATAAATGATTAAGGGTTGGATGACTAAGGGTAAAATTTAACTTTAAAATGGAGACTTTATTTTGTAATGAGACATGGAAGTAAATTATGGCAGTTCATTTTTTTTAACTTTGTCTGCTTTTGATTGTTTTAATGCTGTTCCATCTTGTATGGATTGCCAGGTCAAAGGCCAAAGCCCAAATGGAGCTGACTAGGGTGAAGTTGATAGTAGATAATTGTTACTAAAATGATGAATCGTGCTCCTTTTCTCAGAGTAAGTAAATTCATTTTAAATCTATTATCAGCTTCAATCAGAGTGATTATTTTACTAGAGTTAACAGTACCAAACTCCCTGTTATTGGCATGGTGACATAGAGCAGTTTTGGCTAGATGCTAAGGAAGTACTCACTTGAAATATTCATTGCCAAACATCCCTTATGAGATCTATACCAACTCTGTGTGTCACTCTGTTTGTTTACTGGGCTCTATTATGCATCCATGTCACTATAAAATGCAGATAGGGATATAAAGCACGTAGGGTGGGGGATAAACTTACGGGTCTTCAGAACACCATTATGGACAAAGTTAATAGGACGATTACTAAAATAAAGTGAAGTGGGCAAGGAGGTAAATAGCATGTCTCTTTATCAGGTGAGAAGGCTCCGTTTCACGTATTCAATAAATTGAGTCACTGCCATGTTCCTCTAGGCTCTAGGATATAGTAATGAATAAAGCAACATTCCCTGTTTTCATGGAGCTTACATGTGAGATAGGCAATGAAAAGAAAAATATATAGTATGTGATGGTCCTAAGTATTATGCGGGAAATAAAAAAAAAAAAAGGCAGATGGGGAGTATTGAAGCTGGTACAGGGTGAGCTTCCGATGGGGCCTCACTGAGACGGTGGCGCTTTGAATGCAGTCTCCAAGGAAGTTGCAGAGTGCACTGTGGGAAGAGTTTTCTATCCAGGAGAAGATTTTTCCAGACAAAATTCAAAAGTTTTGAAGCGAAAACATGCTGGTATGTTTAAGGACTCTCAGAAGATTATAGTCAGCTATTTAGAATAGCTTAGGCTATTGGCATTTTCAAAATTCTAGGATTCTACAAAAAGTTTGTAAGGAAATCTATATAATGGAAAACTTTTTTCATCTCATCTTATTTGGGGTGGTGGATTTTTTGCTGGGTCATTTACAATAGATTTCAGATGAGGGGTCAAAATACCGATTGAAAATGTGGTAATTTGATTCATCAAGCAATTAAATCACATACCACCTAATCTTTTCAATAGATCATTAATAGGAGTGATGTTCGAGCAACACGATCTGGTCAAAGACAAACCTCTGAAAAGAAAGTGTCCAACGAGAAAAAGGTAGCTTATTATTATAAGCTCTGACGTTGCCGCAACAATGCTTTAGTAATTACCGAAAGCATTTAATTTCATGGTTCCCGCAGCAGGGCAGCCTGCAATGCCCACGTGCGTGAGAACCACTCGGTCGATGACTCAAAGAGCGAAGCAGACCTCGGGGGCAGGCACCGCCAGTGCAGCCTCTGCGGGAGCAGCCTTGGCTGTGCCGGCCACGCGAGCGGCACGTGGTGAGAACTGTTCCTTCATCAGTGGCTGAAGTAGAATGCTCTGGTCCCTGAGGTTTTTCGTGTTCAGTTTTTAAAGTCATCGTGTACTTCTTTGAGTAGGCGAGGAGGAAACGGGAGATTCCAGGTCCCGAAGACAGGTTCAGTGCCCCACCATCCAGTTAGCACACAGTGGGCGCTCAAGCGGTGAAGCATGTGCACCGGTGGGCAGCGCCACAAAGTGAAGATTAATGGCCCCAGTAAATTACAGCCCATTTGTTTGGTGGAATACAGTGTAGCGTTTAAGAACGATCCTGTGAAAGACACTTCATGACATGGTCCAGGATGTATTAAGTGGGCAAAGAAAACAGGTCCAATTCTGAACAGTGTGATCACAATTCTAAAATATGTATGTGAATATGTGAACATAGGAAAAAAACTGGAAAAGCATACCCTGAATTGTCAGCAGTGATGATTTCTGAATAAGGTCATCTTGAGTGATTTTTATTTATTTATTTTTTGAGGAAGATTAGCCCTGAGCTAACATCTGCCGCTAATCCTCCTCTTTCTTGCTGAGGAAGAGTGGCTCGGAGCTAACATCCGTGCCCATCTTCCTCTGCTTTATATGTGGGACACCCACCACAGCATGTTTTCGACAGGCAGTGGGTGGGTCCGCACCCGGGATCTGAGCACCTGGGCTGCCAAAGCAGAAGCGTGAACTTACCTGCTGCGCAGCGGGGCCAGCCCCTCTGGGGTGATGTTTTTTGCGCTTTGCTTTTCCTGATTTTCTATAATAAATATGCATTTGATAGTCAGAGGCAAAAGGTAAAATACTTTAGCACCTTTGGTTTTGTAAACAGATATCCTATACTTGGCAGGAAGTTTTATCTGTATTTATCGTATTTAAATAGGGTATTTTAAATAGGATATTTTAAAATGACTTTTAATCATAAAATCCATTAAGGCATAGATTCATATTGTTGCCTTTTTTTCTTTCCCAAATTACCTAGTACTTTTTAATTTTTTTCGAGGAAGATTGGCCTTGAGCTAACATCTGTGCCCATCTTCCTCTAGTTTATATGTGGGACAGCTGCCACAGCATGGCTTGATAAGCAGTGCATAGGTCCATGCCCAGGGTCTGAACCAGCAAACCCCGGGCCACCAAAGTGGAGTGTATGAACTCAGCTGCTATGCCACTGGACCGGCTCCTTACCTAGCATTTTTAATGCAGAATTTTCTATCTAGTCAAAATGGATCTGTTATGTCATTTTTATTTTAGATAATATAACAGAAAGAAAAGTACCAGATCAAGGAAGGCCTGCCAAAAAGATCGAAGAAGAACCAGGCAAGGTAGAGTATAAGTATCTGTTTATTTCTAGACATTTGGAAAATCTCATTTTTATTTTCATGAAGCTGAAATTAAGCTTACAAAACTGCTTCAAGAGGTTAACCTCCACGTGTGTGAAAACCTCTTGAAGCACAAGGAAGCGTCAAGAGGGTTTACTGTTATGGTTTGTGAGGTGTCTCATCTTTAAAACCTTATAGGTAGAGAATGTGTAGTTTGGTTAACAGAAGAGAGAAAATAAAAACACAGCTGACGGAAACCTTCATGTGAGCATCGGCTAGGAGATGGGTGCAGTGGGTGAAATGCGTTGACTCTGGATTCAGCTAGGCCTGAGTTTGCCTATTGTCTCGCTTCCAATTGGCTATATAATCTTGGGGAAGCTATGAGTTTGTTCTCCCAGCTGTAACATGTAATATCTACACAGAGTAGTTTCAAGAATGAAATCACCTGACGTTTCTGACAGCATCTAGCATAGTGCCTGGTAGAGTCTTCAAAAAGAGCCACCATTTCGAGGACCCAATCCCTTAATTTATAATCCATGCTATAATTCCTTAGCCTTAAAAAAAAAAAACAAAGTTATGCCAAAGTGTAAGAAACCTGGCTAGGTTCTTACCAAAAATCAGACATAGATCCTCCAAGGAAGGCAGTACAGGGTGATCTTCACAGGCGAGCAGCTGGACCTCACAGCTCCTCCCTCAAGGTTGGTTTTCTCCTTAAGGATTATCGCTAGTGTCTACCTTTGCAGCCACACAGGCCTCAAGCACAGTGTTACCCTTAAACTCTAGTCCGGGTAGAAATACGTATCTCATTAAAACTCAGAAACGTAGAAACCTCTAAAAATTATGTTGAAATGAGTGGATTAAATTGGCAAAGGTGGTTGAAAGGTACAAACTTCCAGTTATAAAATAAGTAAGTAGAGAATGTAATGTACTGCATGGTGACTACAGTTAATAATATTGTATATTTGAAAGTTGCTAAGAGTAGATCTTAAAAGTTCTCATCACAAGAAAACAAAATTTGTAACTGTGCATGGTGATGGATGTTAACTAGACTAACTGGGGTGATCATTGCACAATATACAAATATTGAATCATGTTGTATACCTGAAACTAATGTAATGTTGTATGCCAATTATATTACAGTAAAAAAAAACTACCAAATAACAAATTGACTTGAAAAAGAAAATACGCTTCACATTTTATATGGTTAATCTTATTGTGCCACATTGAAAAATAGTTTTGCTCATATGATAAACTTATTTATAATAATCCAAAGTTATTAAAAAAGATTATGTCCTTGACAATACTGGTAATCCAATAAACATTGGATTTCTGATTCTCAAACCTTTGTAATTATCAATATAATTTAAGTAAAAAGATACGTATTTGTTAGGTGAGTGAATTTTTCCACCTTAGTTTTCATATATTTTAATTTTTGGTAATACCTAAAACCTATTACATAGTTTTTTTAATATGGATTGGTTCTCCCTCTTTCTGGACCATAGCAATGGTTTATGTAGCTGGTCTTCTGACTCCATGTAAACATTTAATTGTATTTGTTTTTGTTTCTTAAATTATGTACGTGGGATATATCTCTTAACTTTCACATTTTCGGGCCTAAAAAATTGGTGGAATATATCCCAAGAAGAGAGACTCTCACTCTATTCTGTTTATTCACATCCAGGTCATGTCTTTTAAAGTTGATAGCGAAGTAAATACTTTGGAATCACAAACCAGTGTGACAAACGGAAGGGATCCAGATGGAGTCTTATCCAAAGTGGAAAAGTTACCTGAGACAAATCCTGCAGAAGTGAAAGGGAGGCCATCCTTCGCACCAGTAGATTTTCTGTTTCGGCCACCAGATGGTCTGAAGAGCTATGACGTAACACCTAGACTCCAACAAGCACCGCTACTTTGACAGCCAGTGACAGAATGAGATGTTATTAATGAATTCCTTGCTGACATGGAGAACGAATGCCTTTCTTAAATTTGGCCTGTGCTTTTTAAGTTATTTAGTTAGTAAACTATGTTCATTACAAATCATGAAAATTTGACCTCTCCAAAAAATTTTTCAGAAGGATACAATAATGTATTTGACAGATTTGATATTTTCTGTGCATTATTATTTTCACGATTCAATTTGCTTTTTTTTGCTTTTAAGAAGTGACTTAATTGCAACACTTAGAAATAAATTTTTAGAAAGAAGAAATTGCTATACTGCAGCTCAGACATGGTTTGGATTTTTTTGTTTGTGTTTTTTTTACTGAGTACTACTTTATAAAAGCTATCTCAAAAGACAAAATGATTAACTTGTAAAGTGGGGAGAAAAAATCAGTTTGAATCTTTACAAGAAATGGCAAGGTTGCTTTCCAAAGGCTGGCTGGCGGCAGATTGACCGAGAACTGCTCTGCGGCATCTGAGACTCCTAAGTGTGTATGTCCGGTTGAGAGGGCTTTGCATCTGTGGATCTCATCACAGGGGGCAGAGACGGGCCTTCCCGCTGGAGGTGTTTACGGTTTTTCCCTCTAGATTAGACATGTTTTAAAAAACAGAAACATATTTCTATTTTATCCCATGTTTTTAAAAAACAACATAATTTTGAAATCCTTCAGTGAGATGTATGGGTTCATGTTTTACGAAGTGTATTTTTGCTCTTGCTTAGTGATGAGGCTCCAGAAGTAACAAAAGAAATGTTGGCACACAAAAGTGAAACTTCAGTACATCAAGATTCCGACGAATTACGCCGTCCTTTGAGTTCTCTGACAGTTGGGAGCACAGGTATGGTATTTTCATGAATTTTTTACTTGTTTCTCTGGGTTATGGTTTATCAGAGATCGTTTAGAGTCTTTTCCACCATGTGTCTCACCATGTAGCTCAGGGTGTGATCTCAGGGTCAGAAGAGACGGAAAAGCATGGGGAGGGCTATCTGGAAACAGAGCTGGAATGAGGACTGCAGACTGAGAGGAGGACCGAAATGTAAATTTCAAGAGATGAAGAACATTGAGAGACACTGTAAAAGGAGATCTGATGAATGAAATCTTTGAGGCAGAAATAAAATTTTATTTAAATTTTAAATTTATTTACAATTTTAAATTTCAATGTTGAAAAAATTGAAGGATTTAAGAAATTTGTCTTGTGGGGGATGTCATTATAGGAGTTGCTGCTTTGAAATGTATATGTAATGTTTTCTTTAATCTATAGATCGTGTCTTAAATAAAAATGAAACTACTACTGAAAATTTACATGGCTTTCCAATAAAAGAAGTCCCATCACTTGAAATAAAGGAGGATCAGACATCTCAGCAGCGACATGTGCTGCATTTCAGGTCTGTGCGTTTGTTCCCAGTGTAAGCATTTTGTATTAATGTCTAGACATTTAAAACCAAAATTAAACTATTTTAACCTTAATATAATACGTAGATGAATTAGGAGGAAACTGACCTTGAGTGATTTTTATTTATCTTTTAAATTAAAAATCTTTTTCAATGGCTAGTATATTCATGTGGTTGCTAACTTAAAAGATAGAAAGAGGTACAAGTGAGAAGCCTTTTTTCCAACTCTGCTCCCAACCCTACAGTTCGAACCTTCCACAGAGGCAAGTGTTATTCATTTCTTGTGAATTCTTCCAGAGATACATAATGCATATGTAGATAAACTTTTTTTAAATGTAAACAGTAGCATACTATTCTGTTTTCATTTAATGTTAAATGTAGGAGATATTCCATTTGAGTCCTTTAAGAACTTTCTCATGCTGTTTTTGTGTGTGTTTTAATGGCCGCATGGTATCCAATTGTATGGCTACACCACGATTTACTTAGTAGGTCCCTGTTGCTGGTTGTTTCCATTGAGTTCAGTCTGTAGTATTACTGTCAAGCCTGCAAAAAACAAGCCTGGATGCTTTTCAATCCTCTCCTGTGCAAATAAATAAAGACCTCAATTTACATTCCCTCAGCAAAATATGGGAGTTCCTATTTTATCATACCTTTTTTTTCAAACAAAGAAACTAAGTTAATGTTTATTTTACAAAAGAAGGATAGAGGGAGATGATGGTAGGCTCCTTGGCCCACTAAATCATAAGATAGGATTATGTTTCTCCAACTATGAAGACTGAAAATTAGAGTTCCTGTTTGGGAACCTAAAAGCCATGTCACCTAAATGCCTTGGACACAGATCAGAGGACTGCATCTGGAGAAAGGCCCCAACGCTCCACATCACACAGGAAATGATGACATACTATGTTCTTGAGTGAATGTAGCAAGGAGATTCTCACATCTTTTCCAATACAGTACTAACCACTTTTTTGGGCTTTGACAATCAAATAGAGGAGAAATATTATCTTCCTATACTTTTAATACTCATTTGTTCTATTATGAATGAGTATATTTCAGAGCCACTTCAGCTGTTTGTAGAACGTAAGGTTTTATGATTGTAAGGGATTTTAGAGATGAGCTAGTCCACCGTGTTGTTGGACTGAGACATTGAGATAATAAGCAATTTACCCAACTAAATAATGTCGGATCTAAGACAAGTCTCCTTTCTCATTAATTAAGTTTTCATTAGATATAAACAGCTAATTTTTTCTTCTAAGAAAAAAAACTATCCTCAGTTTCTCCTGCTAAGATGCTTTTTATAAAGAGACAGATTCAATTTATCTTGGGCCGGGGTTTCTCAACTTGCACTACTGACATTTCAGATTGGATAATTCTTGTTGTGGGGCCGTCCTCTGCATCGCAGGATGTTGTGTAACGTCCCAGACCAGTAGCACTCCTCTTGTTTGTGACAAAGGTGCTCTAGACACTGCCAGATGTCCCCTGGGGGGCAAAATTGACCAGTGTTGAGAACTACCGCCCTTGGACAAGCAAAGCCTACTAATTAGAATCTGTGAGGCCCTGACACTGTAATTCCAGTCTTACAGGGTTTAGCTTCAACTTACTCTGGGCAGTTGGGTTGGTCTCAGTTCCATGGGCAATACCAGAAGTAAAGACAGAACTCAGGCATGTCTGGTTCTTTCTGTTTCATCTCTGATAAATGAGAACGGAAAGAACTAGAAATATTAGCTTGGAAAGTTGCTCTTGGCATTAACCATCCACGTAAGTTTTAGGTGTAGAAAGATGGACATGTATAGGATATCAACTTGTATTTATGGATTTTAATATATCACAGTTCATAAAATAAGCATCAGCTCTGGAAAATCGCTATTGTATAAGTGTCATATTGCTAATACTTAGATATTAGTATGAGAAACATTTGTAAAGCTGAAACATGTCATAATTTTAGAAAGATTCTCTGATATGAAAGAGAGGAATTAATATTGACCGACTGCCTTGAGTGGGAAAGGAAGCTTGAAGTATAGATTCCAAACAAAGGGAGGGAACATTTATGTTTTTTGTCTTAGCTTTGTTTATTTTATTTTATTTATGTATTTATTCTTTTTAGGAAGATCGGCCCTGAGCTAACATCTGTTGCCAGTCTTCCTCCTTTTTTTCCCTCTCCCCAAAGCCCTGACATATAGCTGTATATCCTAGTTGTAGGTCATTCTAGTTCTTCTGCGTGGGATGCCAGCACAGCATGGCCTGATGAGCGGTGTGTAGGTCTGGGCCCAGGATCTGAACCAGTGAACCCTGGGCTGCTGAAGGTGAGTGCATGGACCCAACCACTTGGCCACCAGGGTGGCTCTGCATTGTTTATTTTAATATGTCTACATTTATCTGAAACAAAAATCTAGTGTTGCCGAACTTTATAGTTTTGTTAATCAAAATAGCAAGACTTTTCATTTCTCAACATACGTTCACTAGTATCTCTGTGCTAAAATGGTAGATGACTTATAAGGTGTAAGTAATTAGAATGTTAGCAATCATTCCTGGGAGTTAAACGTTTGCCTATTTATTGTTAGATTTTTTATGACTTTTTGAGTGACATCTATATCTAGTATTGTTTAATTATGCAAAATATTTTCTGAATGAAAATGACCTAAATAAATATGGAACAAATTTTCTGATATTTCCTTAATCTTATTTGGAGAAGCTTTTTAGAAAAAATCATTTGTGTGCTGTGTGAAGTCCTTAGATGCTGATGTACAGTGAGTTGTTTGAGGTTGAATTCTTGTAAAATACAAGGTGAGCAGAATGCTGTTTACTATGTAGCAACATATATGAGAATGAATATTGCTACGTTTTAGTGGGAACAGAAGCAGACAGTTAATGCTCAGTATTGGTATGACAAAGTTTTGTAGTCGATGTTTTTTTGTTTTGCTTTAAGGTAAGAGTTTGATTCTGGAAGCCCCAGGATATTTGGGGTGAGGTCGTCTTATCAGCTGGCTGACTTGCAATCAAGGTCCTGTTTTGTTCTCTAGCTTTTAAAAATCTCATCTTTTCCTTAGCAGAAGATCTTATTCCCCTCGCAGTTGGTCAAAAAAGACTCCTTAAGGCAGAAATATTCAAACGGCTTGAAGAACTGGTGGACAATTTGGAATACAAATGAGGCAAAAAGGATACCACCTGTGCAGACCTGGATGGGTTCTGGAACATGGCCAGCCTTCAGGTATGTGGCCAGGATTTGGAATGGCTTAACTTTCGAGTCGCATGTTTTTGGAAGTGAGGTAACAGTAGTAAAATGGGAGTAGTAGAGGCTGCTTAGGTATCTGTAATATTAAAGGAGATATTAGCCCCTTTACAAACTGTAAAGCACTGTCTAAATTTTATGGCTGCTGTCCCCTCCTCCTGCATACTGTCAGGGTAATTTCTATATGGGTTGGAAATT
>NW_027225308.1:0-78390 GCF_041296235.1 Equus asinus | reverse complement strand
TGGATTTTCTCTCGTTCTTTAGTTTTTTTTAATTATTTATGTCTAGACTTTCAGGATAGAATTATTCATGTTATGCCAGGGTCACTTTTTCTTATGGGTCTTGAATTTCTGTAGATCTTGTTGCTAAGAGTAATAATCATAACTAAAATCGAGTGCTTATTGTTAACCTTTACCTGTATAATCTTGATTACTTCTCGAAACAACCCTATGGAGAAGGTACGTGGTGTTCCTCATTTTACAGATGAGGAGGAAACTGAGACAGAGAATCAAAGAACTTGACCAAAGTTATGTAGTTTGTAATTGGTGGAGCTGGAATTGAACCCACTCTTGACTCTGAAGCTTATGTTCTTAACCACAAGACGTTAATGCCTCCTTGAGCTGCCAGATGTAACGCGATTCTGACCATTTTAATTTGGCCCAGTATTATAATGGAAGAAGTTCATGGTAGCTACTGTTGTGGTCATTTGGTGTAGGTCTTTGAGTTTGTAGCTGTTTATAATATTTTGACTTGTGTGTCCAGATGAGATAGTGAGATAACCGAAACATTTAATTCCAGGAGAGTCTTAAGCTATGTGAAAAACCGTCTGTAAAGAACCACAAATATAAATGTAGAGAATTAATTTTAAAAAGTTTTTCCTTCCTGATTATTTACTATGAAGGAGCTCAAAGTGGGTGTTGAGAAGAACTTTCTCAGGCTGAAGTGTCATTCATCTCAAGTCATAATCGTAGTTAAAGGATAATGTAACAGTAATGCTTGAGTGAGTTGAACCCACAATACTGAATCACTCTTGATTCTCTTATAATATGAAATAATACGAACTATATAATACATTATCATTAACTTTATTTTACACAAATAGTTCCAGGTGTTTTCTTTATCAGATCTTCTGTCGAACACTAAGAGCAAAGATTAGTTCTAATTTTTACTTGTGTTTATAAACAAAGAAAGTTTTCTAGGGTTTTGTGGTGGAAAAATAGCACAAAGGCAAGAGGCAGGAAAAGAAACGGATGACCTGGCTAAATCATACATTGAAAAATCAGTGGGGGAAAAAAAAACCTTTAAAGGTTTTGTTATTGTTTTTAGAGAGTTTTTAAAATTTGTTTTATTTTAAATAGGATTGGCTTGTTTTTTCAAATGTTTGGCATTATGAAAGACCAGCCTCTGATTGACAGGTAAACTTAGCTGTAATTTATTTTCATGTAAACCTCTTTGAGATTTGATGTGACTTGTCATTTTAATCCTTATGGCAGCTGATTAGTTGAAAAGCTGACAGCAGTATAACTAGTTATTGGTCTTAAATTTAAAAGGCAGAATGTCTTAAGAAGTGTCTGTTAGGCTGGTAGTTCACAATCAGTTACACACTACGCTAATTTTTTTTTTTTTTTTGAAGATTGGCACCTGAGCTAACGTCTGTTGCCCATCTTCTTCTTTTTTCTTCTTCTCCCTGAAGCCCCCCAGTACATAGTTCTATATTCTAGTTGTAGGTCCTTCTGGCTCTGCTCTGTGGGACACTGCCTCAGCATGGCCTGATGAGCAGTGCTAGGGCCGCGCCCAAGAGCCGAACCAGGGAAACCCTGGGCCGCCAAAGCAGAGCGCTCGAACTTAACCACTTGGCCACGGGTCCGGCCCCCATACTAACCTAATTTTTGAAAAATGTAACCTGTGAAGTGTTTGCATTCTCACTATGTGGAAAGCATTAAGCCAGGCCTGTGGTGGGAGAGTAGATGCAAATTTTATAAAGGGTTTTGAAAGCATTTAAATACCAGCTGTTTGGTTATGTTATTGCTTGGGGCTTTAATTTTGATCAGGGCAGTTCTCATTATTGGCACCCTCTGGTGTAGTTGGCCATGAGTTTTCAGTTATATGTTGTATTTCTAGAGATGAGATAAATGTGGTACTTAAAGGAATTTCTGTATAGATATAGGTGTGTGAAATAATTTTTTTCTGTAAGAAATTGTGTGAATTTATGTGCCTATTTCACTCTTGGAGTCTGAATAAGTTTATGGATTGGGTGACAGGATACAGGCAATTGTTGGGTTTACATGAGGTCCTTTCCTCTAGACCTTGAATGTTTTCTTGGACGTGGCAGAAGCTGTTCAAATGGTTTAAGTCACTGGAAAATGGTGTATGGATCTTTCTTTAGGAATGTTGAATCTAGCAGGGCAGTAAAAGGAGTGTCCAAGTAGGATCTCTCTGTACCTGGGTTTTTTTTTTTTTTGAGATTTTATTTTTCTTCCTTCTCCCCAAAGCCCCCCAGTACATAGTGGTATATATTTTAGTTGTGGGTCCTTCTTGTTGCGGTACATGGGATGCCGCCTCAGCCTGGCCTGATGAGAGGTGCTGGGTCTGCGCCCAGGATTCGAACTGGTAAGACCCCGGGCCACCGAAGCAGAGCACGCAAACTTTGCCACTTGGCCATGGGGCCGGCCCCTGTACCTGTTTCTTAATGCTTGTCTTATGATTGGCTTGATAGCTGACATACAGGATGGTTAACCTCCATTTCTCCATCTGTGAACTGGGAGTGAGTTTAATAGATACTGCTAAAGTGTAAAGTTGTTCAGGGGGAGGTAACATGGTTGTAACAGCAGTTCTTAGAAGACAATAAACTAAAGCTCTTTGGGGTCTTTGTTAATTTTTAAGTGTTTTAAGAGCATAAAGAGATCCCGAGACTAAAAGTTTGACAACTGCTGGTGTAGAGGAATGAACACTGAACTTGGAGCTAAACCTGGTTTTCTGGTTATAGCCCTGTTGCTTAACTGATTGTGTGGCCTTGGACAAATCATTTATCCTTTCTAGAGCTCTACTTTGTCATTTACAAAATGAAGTTGTACTAGATGTTCTATCGTTATTTAAAAACTCCTGCTTATGTGTGTTGATCCTTTTTTGATTTTACTTGCCTTTTGTGGGGGTAGAGAGAAGGGTGGTGATGAGGTTAAGTTTCTTTATTCAATGTATGCATATCTTTTTTGCCTTAAAGCTTACGTTGGTTGGGATACAGGTGTTTTGTTGCTAATATGATGTCATAGTATCATGTACACATACTTTTGCAAACGTTTATTGGAAAGGAAAAACTTTTTGATGGGAAGTTTGTTAATGTGCCTTAGGATATCTTCTGTTTTGAAAGATTACTATATTCAGTGTATTATATTTCTGCCCTTTAATGATTGGAGATGATGCTTTTGAAAAGACCTATATTAATTCTAGTCATTAATACTTTCTGTCCTGGGAAAAGTTTCTGCGACTTTTTTACTGTAGCCACTATTTTCACCTCCTGACTCTGAGACTCTCAGTTTTGGTTTGAAGTAGCAATTCTTGGTATCTGTAGTCTGGCTTTTTTGTTAACTGTTCCATGCAATATTTGTTTAAGAATTATTGGTATGGCTGTGGTGTTCATGTATGTGTGTGTGTGTGTGTGTATCTCCTATACTTTTTATTTTGGGGGAATGCTTTATTAGTCGATCAAATACTTGAGTATCAGCTAGGGACCAGGCACGGTGCTAGGGTATCCAAAGGGTAATAAGATAAAATTCCTGCCTCCTTAAGGCGTTCTTTTTTCTTTTTTTGGAGGTAGATTCTCCCTGAGCTACCATCTTGCCAGTCTCCCTCTATTTTGTCTGTGGGTCACCACCACAGCATGGCTCCTGATGAGTGGTGTAGGTTTGTGCCTGGGAACTGAACCTGGGCTGCCAAAGCGGAGTGTGCTGAACTTCACCACTAGGCCATGAGGCCAGCCCCCCTTAAGGCATTCTTAATCTAGTTAGGGAGATAGTAAGTAAATAAGCAGTTACAAAGCAGTGCTAAAATGGAGGTATATTGGCTGTGTTAGGCATCAGAAATGAAGGAAAGCCTAATTTGGGGGATGTCTAGGAAAGTTTTTCAGAGGAGATGGTATCTGTATTGGGTGTCGAAGATGAGTTAGGATGAGTTGAGGATTGGCTGTGAAAAAGGGCAGTCCAGGCAGAGGGATTAGTATGGTTAAAGATTAGTCTTATTTTCCACATAGCAGAGCAGATAAGATATGTACACAAATAGTTTTAAACCAGGATATAAAATGATGAATGCTGCATTAGGTCAAAACTAAGTTTCTGTGGGAGTTCAGAGTAGGAAGAGATTTGTGATGAGGTCCGGGAAAGGCTTTATGGAAAGATAGCATTTGAATCTTGGAGAAGGGGCACAGTTTTGACAAAGAAGACTGGGGCAGGATTCCGGATGTGAGGTATAGCAGTTTGAGCAAGGAATGTATAAATTAGTGTTTTCTGTTTGGAAGAAGGTCAACTTAAAAGCTCAACTCCTGGACGAATAGTGTATAATGATTGTGCAATTAGTATGTTTTTCCCAGCTCTATTGATATGTAATTGACGTATGTCATTGTGTAAGTTTAAGGTGTGTAGTGTGATGATTTGATGGATGTATATATTTTGAAATGATTAGCACAATAATGTTAGTTGATACATCCTTCACCTCACATAATTAACGTTTTTGTTAATTATGTTGTTGTGGTGAGAGCATTTAAGATCTACTCTCTAGCAACTTTCAAGTACGTAATACAGTATCATTAACTATAGTCTCCACGCTGTACCTTAGATCCTCAGAACTTTTTCATCTTATAGTGCAGTTTTGGTATGCTAACTTTTGTGGCTTCATCTTGTAAAAGCCACGTGCCCTTGTGAATGATCCTGATAATTTCAGTTCAGAAGAACTGTCAAAAGTATTTCTCACTTTTCTTAAGGATTGTGTAGAATTTAACACAGATTTTGAATGACTATGATTGTTCAAAATCTGTCCTTAGTTGTCTTTGCTTTGGTCATTTGATGTGGTCAGTTGACTTTTGGGTGACATTTGATTTATAAAATGAAAAATCAAAAATAATTTATTTTCCAGTAATACTAGATTTATTTTGCCTTTTGAATTACATTGTTTTTTTTTTTTTGGTTTATTTGCTAGCATTCCAAACTTAGTTCTGCTGTAATGCTTGTTTTGAAAATGTTGATTTGGTTGAACAAAATTAATCTATCGGAACAATTTGAGCCTAAGACAAAATTTGCATTTGCAAATAAACAGGATTTGGTCTGCAAGGTCAAGGGTCAGCAAACTATGGCCACTAACCAGTGGCCTATTTTTGTGAAATTGGAATACACCCAAGACCATTTGTTTACATTGTCTGTGGCTACTTTTGTACCACAGTCTCAAAGTTGAATAGTTGCAATAGAGACCTAATGGCCCACAAAGCCTAAAATGTTTACTATCTGGCCTTTTATAGAAAGATTCTGCCCTAGGTGAATGCAGAAAACTGCATCCAGCTGAACTGAGCTATATTAAAATACATGGATATATGTGCACACACCTCAAACATACATCAGCTCCCTCAGTTTACCCCTTGTGTTATGAGCCACATCCATCACATCTGTTGTTACAGTTGTCCATCCAATTTCAGATAACCGTCCTTCCATCACTTTATAATAATTCATAAGCTGCAACCCTTCTGAGGCCCATTTCCACAGGCACATGTCATGTCTTTTTCAAGGTAAGTGCCATATTACTGTATTTGTGTATTTCTTAATCACTTAACATGTGTACACTTGTGCTACTGTGTTTTTTAGGTTTCTATCTTTTTAAAAAATGTGTCACTGATGAAACTTTTTGAGTCTTACTGCTTCTAAGTCCATTTTTCCTGTGAGTCTTATGGTGTTCGTTGCATAATATTGCATAACCTGGTGATTTTTAGGAACTCATGTTGTGTGATTGCAGAACTGACTGTAATTGTCATCCTTCGAAAGTACTAATTCATTTACCAGATATTTCTTGGACTGTGTGAGGATTAAATGAATTAGTGGACACAAAACACTTAGATTAGTGTCTGGGACATAATAATTACTCAAATATTAGTTATTACTGATTACTATTACCATGTGCCAATAACTGTTCTAAGAATTGCTTAGGTGAACAAGACAAATTAAGACCCCACCCCCATGGAGCTTTCATTATGCTTTAAAAAACCTGTATTAATATACATTTTGGCTAGTAACTCAGTCCTCCCCACAAAAGACATTGTTTGTTTTTTTTTCCTGCTTTTTCTCCCCAGATCCCCCCAGTACGTAGTTGTATGCTTTAGTTGTGTGTCCTTCTAGTTGCGGCATGTGGGATGCTGCCTCAACATGGACTAATGAGCCGTGCCATGTCGGCACTCAGGATCTGAACCAGCGAAACCCTCGGCCGCCAAAGCGGAGTGCGTGAACTTAACCACTCGGCCATGGGGCCAGCCCCAGACATTTTGTTTTTATAAATAATATTTTTTTAATATCTATCCGTTTGCTTAAAACAATTTTCTAGTCACTGTCTCATTGACCTTATGTAATGTTTTATTGAATAAGTTTTTGAATTTTTTATAACTATAACCCCGGGAAATGAATCTGATCTACCTTCAAGGAGATAATTATCTCCTTTTTTACTATAGTTCAAAATAAAAAGGTAAACAATATAATTTCAGACTTAGAAAATTTTACAAATTAGAAAATAATACAAAGATTCTCATATGCCCTTCACCCAGATTTAGCACATGGTAATATTTTACCACATTTGCTTTATCATTCCCTATTATTATTTTTCTGAGTCATTTGGGAGTAAATTTCAGACATGATCCTTCTTTACACTGAATACTTTGACATGTATTCCCCCCAAATAGAAGTATTTTCTTATGTAACCTCAGTATAGTTAGCAAATTAGAAGTGAACACTGATAACGATACTATTTCTAATCTATAGACCTTATTCATATTTTACCACTTGCTCCATAATGTCTTTTATACTGAGAGACAAAGATTTCTTTTTTTTCTGGCCCGGGATTCAATTCTGGGACATGCATTGCATTTCATTGTCATGTCTCTTTAATCTTCTTTAATCTGGAGCAGTTCACCTTGCTGTTTTCTCCCTTCAGTCTTTTGAAGAACACAGGTCCATTAATTGGGGTTTGTCTGATGTTTCTTTGTGATTCTGTATTTTGCTAGGAATACTATGAGGTGATGTGTCTTTCTCTCAGCACATTTTATCAGGAGGCATATGATATCTTTGCTTTTACTGTATTTTAAAGTGATTTTGCTTTTAATACTGATTGTTAATCAGCTCATTCTCTGCCATTAATGTAGAGATTTGAAGGTAGGCTTGGTTAATTTCTATAGAGTCGGAGAGAATTTCTCCACCTCTCATTTCTCTTGTCATTCCCCTTCCCTCCTTCCTCAGATACCCCCCAAATTCAAAACCAAAACACCCTGTTTATGAACTCTCGTTGTGTATTCTGAGTATCTACTAAAAATAGAGAACTAAGAGTGAATGTCTCACATTAAAGTGACTGAACCTGTTACTCATTAAGTATGTGAAATAATACATTTCGTTCAAAGGCTGACTATAGTGCATCCAACACAGCTTACTGAATACCTCACTTTAGAGACAGAAGGGAAAATATTTGAGGGCACTGAAAGACTTCAGGGTTTTAAAAAAATAGCTCAACAAATCACCACTCTGTTAAGGACTCCCTCGCCAGGCATTATCTTCATTTTAATAAACATTTATTATTCCTCTGTACAAGGCAATTGGTTATTTCCCACGTGGGGAAAAAGAGCTGAACCCAGACCAGTTTCCTTCTTTGAGGAGCTTACACTCTAGTAGAGAGTACTCGGAGTTTTAAACAAGGAACTACAAGCAGAATGTATTGCTTATTATAAGAGAAGTAAAAGAAAATTCAGTGGGAGAAGAAGGGAAAGAGAACCTTCTTTGAGCTAAGAGTTGTGGTAAGATAAGATTGGAAAGTCGTGTGAATTTCTTGCAGAGAGCTTTGAATGCTATGCTTAGGAATTTGTACTTTATCCTTATTTATAGACATGGGAAGCCTTTGAATATTTTGAGCATGGAGGTGACAGATGTTTGAGTCTATACTCGATTATGCCAATTACTGGAAATACTGAGAAGATAGTACAGTCCTTTAGGCAAGGAGTATTTTTAGGAGGACATAGGCATATACTTGTAACTCCTATCCCCCCCCAGAAAAAAATAGGAGCATATGCTGAGCACCAACTGAGTGCTACAGGTAATATGTGGTATAATGATAGAGTAGTTTAGTACTCAGATGAGGGGTAGAATGAATTTGGGTAAAAGATGGAGTTTCAAGGCAGGTAAAGATGACTTTTGGGTACACCTTCTTCCTCCTTCCTTCCCAATTTCAAATGTAGTATTAAAATATTTAGATAACTTGTATTCCTTCATACTACCAACTGCTTATTACTGTTTTCCGTGATTTGTCTCTGACATCTGAATTCTAAATGTTTGTCCAATTATTTTTGATGGGAGCTAGGGTTACCTGTCTTACTTGATGGATGAATTGTGGAAACAGGTGCCGTTTTCTGCCTCTAAAGTCTAAACTCATTAAAATTGTGTGGGGTTTTTTTCCCTGCAGAGAAAGAGAACCCCTGTTCTCTCCTAAATACCCTTTTCTTATAATTCCTCACAACAAGAATAAAACTTTTTGCTTTGCTTTCTTGCTTTTGTCACATTCTTTGCCTCCTGTCTCCATTTGAAGAGTCTGCCTTTGGGTGGGGGTTTGGAGTGGTGTATCGATGAAGTTAATGTATTGAGTAAAGCAAAAATCAGTGCACCAAATAAAATGAAACATTTCTTAAGTTCCCAGTAATTTGGCCCACATGAACATGTGACCTTTATTGCAATGTAAGTTTTATTGTTTTGAGTATTATATAGAGACCACTATTTAAACATAATAAGGTAAAATGCAGATCTTATTCAAATATTGCCGCTCTGTTACTAAAATATGTTATTTCTGGGGCTGGCCCGGTGGGGCAGTGGTTGAGTTCGCACGTTCTGCTTCAGCGGCCCAGGGTTTGCCGGTTCGGATCCCAGGTGTGGACATGGCACCGCTTGGCAAGCCATGCTGTGGTAGGCGTCCGACGTATAAAATAGAGGAAGATGGGCAGGGATGTTAGCTCAGGGCCGGTCTTCCTCAGCAAAAAGAGGAGGATTCGTAGCGGATGTTAGCTCAGGGCTAATCTTCCTCAAAAAAAAAGAAGGTATTCCTTACCTCCATCAGAACATTTGTATCTTGTATTTAAAACAATAGACTAGAATTTGTTCAGTCCTTTGTTGTTTCTTAAGTGTTTTGGAAAGCTTGACATTTTCAGACAAATTCTGAATAATGTTTGTTTGCCCAAGGAGGTTCTATAGTACTGAGCCTTATAAAACCAGGAATCCCTAGGTTTTGCCCTTAAGTGCTTTTAGATTAAAAATAAATAAGAAAAGATATTTCGTAAATGATATAAATATATTTTCCTGGCAACGAATATGGAGATAGCGTATACATGCACACCTGTGAACTTTCATAACAGATTTTAAAGATGACTCAGGCTGGAAGGGAGAACATTAATGGACAAAGATTGGGGTTACTAACCTTGTTATTTGTATATTCCTTTTCTGTTTTTTTAAAATTATGGTAAAATACACATGGTATAAATTTTAGTATTTTAACCACTTTAAAGTGTACAATTCATTGGCATTAAGTATATTCACAATGTTGTGCAACCATCATCACTAATCTCGGGACATTCCCTTTACCCTAAAAAGAAACCCTGTATCTCCTAATGCTCCTTTCCCCATCCCCTTGCAAGCACTAATGTACTTTCTAACTCAGTGGATTTGCCTGTTGTGGAAATTTCGTATAAATGGAATCATATAATATGTGGTCTTTTGTGTCTGGCTTCTTTCACTTAGTATACTGTTTTGAAGACTTATCCATATTGTAGCATGTATCAGTACTTCATTCCTTTTTTTAAAAATTTTTATTGAAAAAAATTTTTTTGAAGATTGGCACCTGAGCTAACAACTGTTGCCAATCTTCTTTCTTTGCCCTGCTTTTTCCCTCCAATCCCCCCCAGTATATAGTTGTATATTTTAGTTGTGGGTCCTTCCAGTTGTGGCATGTGCGACATCGCCTCAGCGTGGTTTGATGAGCGGTGCTGTGTCCCTGCACCAAGGATTATGAACCGGCGAAACCTGGGGCCGCTGCAGCAGAGCGTGTGAACTTAACCACTCAGCCACAGGGCCAACCCCAAGTACTTCATTCGTTTTTATGACTAATTGATACTCCATTGTATGGATATCCTACATTTGTGTATCCATTCACCAGTTGATGGGCATTTGGTTTGTTTCTCCCTTTTGGCTATTGTGAATAGTGCTACTATGAACATTTATGTACATTTTCTTGTTTGGACATATGTGTTCATATCTCTTGGATATAAACCCAAGAGTGGAATTGCTGAGTCGTAATCATAATTTATGGTAATTCTGTGTTTAACTTATTGAGGAAATGCCGAACTGTTTTCTACAGTGGCACATCTTAACATTCCCATCAGCTGTCCTTGAAAGTTTCAGTTTCTGCAGCTCCTTGCCAACGCTTTTCTGGTGTTATAAAAAAAAATATGGCCATTCTAGTGGGTGTGAAGTGATATCTCATTGTGGTCTATTTTATTTTTTTATTTAAGCAAGTTTATTTAGAACCTGTTTAAAAAGACCAAGCAATACTCAGTATAAAAAAACAATTTCAACCAAGATACTTTTAGTATGAGATTATAAACGCTGTAAAATGTGATTAGGGACTGGAGACGAGTAGTGAGAAATAATTTGTACTAATTTTGAATAAAATTTACTATGTACTGTTTATTAAAATAAAAGTTTTGGAGATTCTTTTACATATTTGCGAATGTCTGTGTATTATGGGGAACCCAGCTTTTCTCTCATAGCATAAGGGGAAGTATAGCTTAATGGTAATAAAGACATGGGTTAAAATCTTAATTCAGTTCCATGCTTGCCTTGGAAACTCATTCAATCTCTGAATCTTGATGATTACTTCTACTGAAAATGGGTATTAAAAGTAAAGAAGTGGGGCTGGCCCCGTGGCCGAGCGGTTACGTTCGCGCGCTCCGCTGCAGGCGGCCCAGTGTTTCGTCGGTTCGAATCCTGGGCGCGGACATGGCACTGCTCGTCAGACCACGCTGAGGCAGCGTCCCACATGCCACAACTAGAGGAACCCACAACGAAGAATACACAACTATGTACCGGGGGGCTTTGGGGAGAAAAAGGAAAAAATAAAATCTTAAAAAAAAAAAAAGGTAAAGAAGTAATTGGAAGTGAATATTAAATAAGATAATGTCATGTACATTTTAAGAGTTCAATATTATTATTGATCAGAGTAGATGTTGTAAGGTGGGATGTTGCAATTTCATAAGGTGCTGTCTTAGTAGGAGAGAAGGCCATAGAGGAAACAGGGGCTCCCATCTTGTAGGACCTGCAAGAAAACCTTAAGGCTTTGGCTTTGGCTTTGTTTATTTAATTGTAATAAAATTTACAAAACATAAAATGTACCATTTTAACTATTTTTAAATGTACAATTCAGTGGCGTTAAATAATTCACATTGGTGTGCAGCCGTCACCTCCATCCATCTCCAGAACTTTTTCATTATCCCAAACTGAAACACTGTACCCATTAAACAATGGCTCCCCAATCCCCTCTCCCCCCAAACCTCTGGTAACTACCATTCTATTCTCTGTCTCTGAATTTGACTTTTCTAGATACCTCTATATAAGTGGAATCGTGCAATATTTGTCCTTTTGTGTTTGGCTTATTTAACTTAGCATAATGTCCTCAAAGTTCATCCATTTTGTAGCCTGTATCAGAACTTAATTCCTTTGTAAGGCCGAATAATATTCCATTAATTGTATGTATATACCATGTTTATCCATCCATCTGTTGATGGACATTTGGTTCGTTTCTATCTTTTGAGTATAGTGTGTAGTGCTGTTGTAAACAGTGGTGTACAAATGTCTGTTCTCGTCCCTGCTTTCACTTCTTTTGGGTGTACACCTAGAAGTGGAATTCTATCTGTAATGTCTTGAGGAACCAAAATCTGTTTTTTACAGCAGCTGTACTATTTTACATTCCCTGCAATGTATAAGCATTCCACTTTCTTCACATTCTTGCCAACAATGCTTTTTATTTTATTTTTCTGATAATAGCCAACCTAATGGATGTAAAGTGTTATCTCATTGTGGTTTTGATTTGTATTTCACTAATGATTACTGATGTATAGCATCTTTTCACGTGCTTATTGGCTGTTTATGTATCTTCTTTAAAGAAATGTCTGTTGAAGTCTTTTGCCCAATTTTAAATTAGGGTGTTTGGTTTTTTTTTTGTTTAGTTGTAGGAGTCATTTATAAGTTCTGGATATTAATCCGTTATTAGATAGATGATTTGTGAGTATTTTTTCCCTTTCTGTGGGTTGTCTTTTCACTCTCTCGGTTGTGTTCTTTGATGCTCCTCTGTGGTGTCTACATGGGCATCAGGGAATCCGTATTCTGTTTTATCTGACCTGTTGTATTTTTCATCTCTAGTATTTCTAGTTGGTTCTTCTTTATAATTTCGATCTGTTTTGTGAAGTAACTCCAGAACTCATTGACTTGTCTGTCTATATTTCCCTTTACCTCATTGAATATTTTGAGGATAGCTATTTTGAACTCCTCTTCACTTAGTTTACCCACTTCCAAGCCCTCAGGACCTACTTCTGTATTTTTATTGTTTTCCTTTTGGACTGGAGCTTTTATAAATTGCTTGATGGTAGAGGAGCGGTTTTTTCACACTGCTATTATTAGGCTGCAGTTACAGCCTGTCGCCACTAGATGGGGGTCGAGAGGCTTCTTTTCTGAGCCCTGCGCCTTCAGCCAAGATGGCCGCGCCCAGCGTGGGTTGGGGGAGGAGGGGCACTTTCATTTACGCTGACCTGGATTGGATCAGCTCTCACTTTCTGGTCTCCCGGGGCCCAGGCTTGCTGGGGCTCTCATACGCGAAATCTTTCCCCTGTTAGAGGGTTTCACTGCATGGGCAGTGGGAGTCCTGGACAATCCCCTGAGGTGCAGCCCCTCCCCCACTTCTTCCCTCACCTGCGGCAGTGATCCCAGTCTCTAGGGGAGGTAGCGATGTTCTATCCTACCTTGTTGCAGCTCCTCCGAGGCTGGCTGCAGTCTCTCCGCCTTCCATCGTTTGGCTGCTGTCAGTCTCTGATGATTTCTGTTATTAGGATTGTTTTTTTGGTTGGGAAGCAGTTGCTCTTTTTGGTTGTACTTTGGAGGGGAGAGAGTCCTGGGTGAGCTCACACCGCCATGTTGCTGATGTCCCATATTTCATTCTTTTTAATGTTATTGTAAATGGAAGTGTTTTCTTAGTTTCCTTTTTGGATTGTTCATTGCTAGTGTATAGGACTATAACTTTGACTTTTGTGTGTTGATCTTATATCCTGAAACGTTGCTGAATTCATTTATTAGCTCTAGTAGCTTTTCTGTAGATTCTTTAGGATTTTCTGTATATAAGATCATGTCCTCTATGAATTACTTCCTCCTTTCCTATTTGGATACCTTTTATTTATTTTTCCTTTCCAATTGCTGTTGAATAGAAGTGGCAAAAATACATACTTGTCTTGTTCCTGATCTTATGTGGAAGGCTTTTAGTCTTTCACTATTAAGTATGATGTTACCTTTGGGTTTTTCAAAATTCTCTTTATCAAGTTGAGGAAATTCCTTTGTCTTCCTAGTTCTTTGAGTGTTTTTATCGTGAAAATGTGTTGAATTTTGTCAACTGCTTTTCCTCTTTCAATTTAGATGGTTATGTGATTTTTCTGCCCTTTGTTTATGTGGTCTATTACATCGATTTATTTTTGTGTCACGCTTTGTATTCCTTGGATAAATCCCACTTGGCCATGGTGTATTATTCTTTTAATGTGTTATTGAGTTCTGTTTGCTAGTATTTTGGTTAGGATTTTTGCATCAGTATTCATAAGGAACATTGGTCTGTAATTTTATTTTGTTGTGCTGTTTATGTCTGACTGGTGTCAGGGTACTACCAGCCTCAGAGAATGAGTTAGGAAGTATTCCCTCCACTTCTAGTTTTTTGAAGAGTTTGAGAGGGATTGGTGATAATTCTTCATTAAATGTAAGGTAGAATTTACCAGTGAGGCATCTGATCCTGGGTTTTTCTCTTTTCGGGGTGTTTTTGATTAGCAACTCAAGGAAAGAGTTTGAATAGTTACAAGCCAAAAAAAAAATATATATATTAGTTTTGGTATTTACCTATGTAGTTAGTTTTACCATTGTTCTTTATTTTACAGTATAGGTCTGTGTTACACTGTGGTGTCCTTTGATTTCAGCCTGATGGACAGCCTTTAGCATTTCTTGTAGGGCATGTATACTAGCAACAAATTCCCACAGGTTTTGTTTTTTGGCACATTTCTTCTTCACTTTTCAATGATACGTTTGCTGGATATAGAATTCTTGGTTGTTAGGACTTTTTTCCCAGCACTTTATCTGTTTTCACTGTTCTCTAGTCTCCTTGGTGTTCAACTGTTAATCTTAATGAGAATCCCTTGTAGTTGTCACTTCTCTTGTTGATTTTGCAATTTTCTTTGGCTTTTGACAGTTTATTTATATTTTGTCTCAGTGTGGATCTCTGTTTATCCTACTTGGAGTTCATTGAGCTTCTTGGATGTGTAAATGCATGTATTTCATGAAATTTAGGGAGTTTCTGGCTGTTGTTTCTTAAAACATTTTTTGTGCTCCTTTTTCTCTATTCTTTCTGTGGCTCTTATTATGCATGTGTTGGTATACTTGATGGTGTCTCTGATGGTCTGTTCATTTTTCTTTATTCTTCTTTCTGTTCCTCATACTGGGTAACTTCAATGGGGCTATCTTCAAGTTTACTGATTATTTCTTTTCCTTGTTCAAGTCTTCTGTTGAACCTCTATGGTGAATTTTTTTTGGTGAGGAAGATTGGAGCTAACATCTGTGCCAGTCTTCCTCTATTTTGTATGTGGGATGCTGCCACAGCATGGCTTGATGAGTGGTGTGTAGGTCTGTGCCTGAGATCTGAACCCGTGAACCTTGGGCTACTGAAGCGGAGTGTGAGAACTTAACCACTTTGCCACTGGGCCAGCCCCATGAAGTTTTCACTTCTGTTATTGCACTTTTCAGCTCTCAAATTTTATTTGGTTTCTTTATGTAATTTATTTTTCCGGATTTTCTTACCTTGGTAAGATATCCTTGTTTCCTTTAGTTCTTTGTTCATGGTTTCCTTTAGCTCTTTGAGTGTATTTCAGACAGTTGATTTAAAGCCCTTGCCTACTAATTCCAATGTCTGGGCTTCCTTAGGGACAGTTCTGTTAATTTCTTTTCCTGTGAATGGGCCATACTTTCTTGTTTCTTTGTATGCTTGTAACTTTTTGTTGAAAATGGACATTTTGAATATTGTAATGTGGTAACTGGTAAACATCCTTCTCCCTCCCCAGAGTTTGTTGCTGCTGCTTGTTGTGGGTTGTCGTTTTTGCTTGGTGAACTTTCTAACTTATTTTTATAAAGACTATTTTTTGTCTTGTGTGGACACTGAAGAGTTTGTTCTGGTAGCTTACTGGTCTGTTAGTGGTTTAACAGAACTTTCCTTAAATGCCTAGAAGCAAAAACAAAAAACAAATCAACTCTCCCAGTCTTTGCAGATTGACTCAGTGTTGGGGCACTTTGCAGTGCTTAGCCAGTTCATTTAAGACTCTTCCCTAGCCCTTACTTCTTGATTGTGTGGAGGCTAGAGGTCAGCTAGAGGTGAATGCTTGTAGCCTTGTCATGTCTTTTCTGAGCTTGTCTCCAGCCTTGGGCGTATGTGTGGCCTTCCAAATTTCCTGGTATGTGCAGGAGCCTTTTGGAACCCTTATTCCTTCACGTTCTCTTTCTTCAGCTTCTTTCTTCCCATTCTTTTATGTCTGTTTAGTGCCTGGCCTAGTTGTTATCCCTTGTCCCACATGGCTGTAAATGGTATATTTGCCTTTAAATGCTTTAGACAAACCCCACTTGTCTCAGGAACTTCTCCTGAGAAAGTTCTGAGGTGAGTGAAAAAAGGAGAACCCCTGCCCTAATCTGTCAGATAACGACCAAACAAGTCAAAACCACAATTCTTTAATAATAAGGTTGATATTTCCCTCTTTGCATGTGCAGGTTGCACTAGGTATGTGGGCCACTGTCTTCATGGCTGCCACCTAGATGGGGGGTGGGGTATGGTAGGTGCATAAGTTAAAACACCACAGTGCTCTCATACCAGAGTTTAGCACCTCTTTCTGTTATGTGTTCTCCTGGCGATTGTAAGTTTTTGATTAGCTTGTAGAGTTTCAAAAAAGTTGATTCTGATGATTTTTACCAGCATAATTGTTGCCTTAGTGGAGGGATGGAGTTTTGGAGTTACCTGCTCCACTCTTGTGTATGATGTCATTCCTGGTGTGTTTGTCTTAATCCCTATGCCAGTGCCACGTTTTCTTAACTATCACTTTTTATGAAGTCTTGGTATCTGCTAGGGCGTTAATGCCCACACTGTTCTTTGTACTGTATTGTGTATCTTGAGCCTGTACTGTTCCATATTATGTATTCCTTTTTATGTTTCTAAGTTCCTTGATAAATGTTTTATTCTATTTTGATAAACACTTTAAAGGCTTAACGTGAGCCAAGTATTGTTTTGGATCAAGGTTTCTTAACCTTGGCATTATAGACATTTTGGTCCAGATAATTCTTTGTTGTGGATTGTGTCCTGTGTATGGATTGTGTTCCTGGCCTCTACCCAGTAGATACCAGTAGTGCCCCTCCCCCCAGTTGTGACAACTGAAGATGTTTAGAGACATTGTTAGATGGTCCCTGTGGGTGGTAGGGTCATGTATGAGGGTGGCATAGTCCTCCTGTTTGAGAACCATTGTTTTAGATGATAAGGATTCACAGATAATACTGAGCTAAGTAGAAAAATAAATAGTTGAAATGCAGTAGTCTCCTCTTATTCACAGTGTTGCTTTCTGTGGTTTCAGTTTCATGTGATCAACCATGGTCTGAAAATATTAAACAAAATTCCAGAAATAAAGAATTCATAAGTTTTGAGTCATGCACCATTATGAGTAGTGTGATGAAATCTCATGCTGTCCTGCTCTGTCCTGCCAGGATGTGAATCATCCCTTTGTCCAGCATATCCACACAGTATACACTACGTGCTCGTTAGTCACTTAGTTGCCATTTTGGTTATCACATCACCTGTTGTGGTATCACAGTGCTTGTGTACAAGTAACCCTTATTTTACTTAATAATGGCCCCAAAGTGCAAGATTAGTGATACTGGCAACTTGGATATGCCAAAGAGAAGCTATCAAGTGTTTTAAGTGAAAAGGTGAAAGTTCTCAACTTAATAAGGAAAGGACAAAAACATATGCTGAGGTTGCTAAGATCTGTGGTAATTTTTATTACAGTATGTTGTTATAATTGTTCTACTTTATTATTGTTGTTAACCTCTTACCGTGCCTAACTTGTAAACTGAACTTTATCGTAGGTCTGTATGTATAGGAAAACATAGTATAGTTAGAGTTTGGTGCTATCTGCAGTTTGAGGCACCCACTGGGGGTCTTGGAATGTATCCCATGCGGGTAAAGGGAGACTACTGTACGCTGTGATGTGGTTAAGTACAGTTACAAAGATATGAACCAGGAAATGTGGAAGAACAACAAATTTGCCTTGAAGAGTGGATGGCAAGTATTTTCCAAAGAGAGAGATGACAATTTTGAGTTGGGTCATAAAGCAAGGTGTTGGTGTTGGTTAGGAGGGTGGATATTCTAGGTGGTGAAAAGGGCGTGTCTAGAGGCTTGGTAGAAGGGCCCTTGTCTGCCTTGAGAACAGTGAGGCATTGAGTGTGATTGGAGAGGACAGGTGAGGTAGAGTTGAAAAAAAGGAAGGTAGTTGGAGTTGTAACCATGGGTCTACTAGGACTGGTTCACCTGACCCCATCTTATCAACAGAGTAATTAAGAGTTGTGTTTCAGGAACTGAGAGTTCCCCCTTGTCCAGTTCAGGCCGGTTGGGACCACCAGCCCATCAACTGGGCCTCCGCAAATGCTCTAAAAGTGTCCTTTTGACGTCAAGGGCTGAAAACTCCACCCTCAGATCATACTCCCACAAGCGTTTGAGAACACGTGTCCTGTGAAGAGCCCTGAAGCTTGACTACACTTGCACAGATCATCAGTTACCTCACTTATCCTCACCTCCAATCCTCTGTCTCCATACTTGAGACCACCCTGCCCTCTGTCCCATACATTTTACCCTAAGCCCTGGATTGGGGAGACAGATCTGAGAGCTTATGCGTTCTGTCTCTTTGCAGGTCGATCTTGCAGTAACGCTGTGTTCTTTTATCAAAAGCTGAAGCTGTAATGATTGGCTCTGTATGTGCATCAGGCAAGAGAACCCCAATTTTGTGTGTAACAGGGTCAGATTTCAAAAGGCTTTTTATGCTGTTTCAGTTTTTGCCTTTTCATTATAGGAAACTAACAAATACTTTAAAAGTCTTTAGAGTAATATGATCAAGTTTTTTAAAGGAACAGTAATATAGTGAAATGATAAAAAGCAGATGGTTAATATTAAACTCAAGAAGATAACTCTAGCCTATAAAGTAGGAAAATAGGAAGGGATGGAGATTTATGTAAAACTAAAACTACATGTCAGAAGTTGCTCTCAAATCACATCACCTTGTGTGTAGACTTTTTTCATCCTATATTTGTGAAAATTCTTGTATATTATCAACACTGATGATGATTCTTGGTATTTAAAGCAGGAGTAAAGTTGGCAAATGTGCAAAGTTGTGTTTTTTCAAGCAAGTTGTTAGAGTGATATATTGTAAACTTATCTGCTTTCTTGGATTGGACCGGTAGTCGGATTAACTGAAACTGCTCCTATAATAGTTCTGTGCTCTGAGAAAAGGAAAATACTTGAAGAA
Source organism: Equus asinus (assembly GCF_041296235.1). Lineage (NCBI taxonomy): Eukaryota > Metazoa > Chordata > Mammalia > Perissodactyla > Equidae > Equus > Equus asinus. The sequence continues at coordinate 59,515 of NW_027225308.1, read as the reverse complement.
GAGTTAAAATGCTACATATTTTCTGGTGACTTTTATTGTGATATTATTTCACACTTACGTAAGCATTACAAGACTAGTACAAAGAACTCCTGTTTACCCTTTATCTAGAGTTCCATTGTTAACATTTTGTCCCAACTACTTAATTAGTTGCATTTTCTCTTCTTATATTCATTTTTTTTCTGAACCATTTGAGAGTGAGTTGCAGACATCATGCTCCCTTTCCCCTGAATTCTTCAGTATTTCGGAAGGACAAGAATATTCTTTTATGCAAATAACAAATCAGAAACTTTAAATATGTATAATACTCTTATCTAATGCAAAATCCATATTCAGAGTTTCCACTTGCCCTGATGTCTTTTAATTTGGAACAGTTCTTCTGCCTCTCATTGTCTTTCTTAACTTTGATATTTTTGAGGAGCACAGGCCAGTTATGTTTTTATAAGGTCCCTCAGTTTGGGTCTGTGTGATGCCTCCTTATGATTAGATTAAGGTTATGCATTTTTGGTAGAAATACAACAGAAGTGATACTGTGTTCTTTTTAGTGCATCTTGATAGGAGACACATGATGTCAATTGATCCCAAGACTAGTGATGATAATTTCGATCGCTTGGTTAAAGTGGTATCCACCAGATTTTTCTATGTAAAGTTAATTATTCCCCATTTTTAACCACTAAATAATTTGTGGGGAGATACTGAGACTGTGTAAATATCTTATTCCTTAATAAACTTTCACTTACTAGTTTTAGCATTAATTTATTACTATGACTTTTAAAAAATGTGGTGATTGATTTCATTTATTTTACGCTTACTGGCATTTACAAAGATGCATTTGAAGAACAACATTTTTAAAAGTTATTTTATCGTGGAGAAACGATGGTGTAAAACAGTAATAGGTCTCAAATTTGAAAATAAATTGCTATGATGAAACAAATGAGAATGTGGAGTCATAAAATATAATAGAAAATAGGGGTGCATGGGATTCTTGGGATTGCTGATTTCAGGTTCTTAGGATAGATACCCAGTAGTGGCATAGCTGGGTCATAGGGTATTTCTATTTTTAACTTTTTGAGAAATCTCCATACTGTTTTCCATAGTGGCTGCACTAGTTTGCATTCTCACCAACAGTGTATGAGGGTTCCCTTTTCTCCACAACCTCTCCAACATTTGTCACTTTTTGTGGTTTTGGATCAGCAATCCTAAGAATCCCATGCACCCCTATGTTCATCGCAGCATTATTTACAATAGCCAAGACATGGAACCAACCTAAATGCCCAGAAACTGACGACTGGATAAAGAAGATATGGTATATATACACAATGGAATACTACTCAGCCATAAAAAAGGACCAAATTGTTCCATTCGCATCAACATGGATGGACCTTGAGGGTATTATGGTAAGCAAAATAAGCCAGACAGAGAAAGACGAACTCTATATGACCCCACTTATAGGTGGAAGTTAACATATAGACAAGGAAAACTGATCGGTGGTTACCAGGGAAAAGGGGGGGTGGGGGGAGGGCACACAGGGTGAAGTGGTGTACTCACATCATTACTAACGATAATGTACAACTGAAACCTCACAAGGTTGTAATCTATCATAATCTTAATAAGAAAAATCATAGAAAAAATATAATAGAAAATAATACAAAGCCAACATATGGATAGGTCTATGGAAATTGTGTTAAAAGCCTGCCAATTCCAGATTTGTTCTATTTCTTGTAATTTGTTTAAGAACAGTTTGCAGAAAAATAACCCATGTGTAACAATTTGCTGCTTTTCCCATTTTTGACCTTTGGTTCCCGACCTTTCTCTAGAATAAAAAATACGGATTGAGGGGGAGATTTGTAGGGGAAAGAAAAAGAGCCCCAACTGCTGAGCCTTTAATGAATTTTTATTTACCCTGCAGTCGTTAAAAACAATATAGACACATTAAATAAAAGAGAACTCTCCAAAAATCTTGTTAAAGCAGGATTTCTCAGCAGGATCACTGTTGATGCATTGGGCCAGATGATTGTTTGTCGTGGGGGCACTCTTGGGTGCGTCGTAAGATGTTTAGCAGTATCCTTCGCCCCTTCCCCACTATATGCCAGTGATGACCCCATCCGCTGTTGTGATCTCCAAAATAGTCTCCAGACATTGTCACATGTACCCTGGGGGCAAAATTGCCCCCAGAGAGAGCTGCTGTCCTCCAGCGGTGTTTTGCTCCAGCTCCCGTGGTGCTTTAAAATTCCTTGGACATGTGCATGTATAATGTTCACATAGTTAGAAATAGTTTTGATTAAATTTGAGAATCAGTATTTTCACTTAAAAATGTAGTTTACGTAGTTATTTTTTCCATCTTTTTTATTGTGGTAAAAATATACGTAGCATAAAATTTACCATTTTAACCATTTTTAAGTGTACAGTTCAGTGTCTTTAAGTAAATTCATAGTATTGTGTAACCATCGCCACAGTCTATTTGCAGAACTTTTTCATCATCCCAAAGAGAACCTGTGTATCCATTAAACAGTAATTCCCCGTTCCTGCTCTCTCTATCCTCTGTTAATTTCTGTTCTGATTTCTGTTTCTTTCAGTTGTTTTTAATCCATTTAGCTATAGTGTAATTTACTCTATTATTCTCTGTGACAATGGCTTCATTCATTCTTATAAGGCGTTTTAAAAGGTGATTTCTTTAGTTTATATTCCTAAGAGAGGGATTAGTGAATCAAAGGTTATGACGTTTATGATTCTTCTGTAATTTACCAATTGCTTTCTAAAGGGTTTATACTTATTTACACTGTTAGCATAATGTGTGAGAGTACCCATTTCACTGTACCTTCATTGGGCATTATATTTTCAGTTGTTGGGTGTAAAATGGTACCTTGCTATAAAGAGGTTAAAGGTAGTTCAACACATTTTACTAATTGCATCTTTTGTGAGAATTGTTCTATTCTTTGTCCTTGATGTCCTTGTCTATTCCTTTGATGACAAAATTTTTTAAAATGTATTTGATATCTTAATAGAATATAGATGTTAGTTTTTCATCATATTTCTGGGGGTATTTTTCTTGGCTTGTTTTCCTTTTTATTTAAATTGTTACGGTCTTGAAACTTACAAATATAACTTGGCTTGGCTTAGGTCTTTCACCATAACAGATTATAGTTGGCAGGGATGGGGAATAGCATTCTGTGAAAATCAGAAGTAATTTTTATGTGACTGGAAATGTTCTTTTAACATGTTCATAGTCATGTCTAAGAATATACTGTTTATACTGTTTTACCTTTTTTTTTTTGAGGAAGATTAGCCCTGAGCTAACATCTGCTGCCAGTCGTCCTCTTTTTGCTGAGGAAGACTGGCCCTGAGCTCACATCCGTGCCCTTCTTCCTCTACTTTATATGTGGGACGCCTGCCACAGCATGGCTTGACAAGCGGTGCCATGTCTGCAGCCAGGATCTGAACCCGTGAACCCCGGGCCCCCAAAGAGGAACGTGCAAACGTAACTGCTGCACCACCGGTCTGGCTCCTGTTTGCTTTATCTTTAATAATTTAAGTGGATTTTTCTAACTTTTGTTTTATTTCTAGTGTTGTATTTGAATTTGCTATTCCTTTCTCTAAAAGAGAGCTCTGCAAGTTTTTATGTAATAACGATTTTAGAAGTGAAATTTTCATGGTTTTGAATCTTATAATGGTATGGCTAGTCTTTTGCTTTCTAAGAACTGGCTAAGACCATATGCGTAGATACATTTATTTCCTCTTATTTACTGTATTTCTGTTTTTCAAGAAAAGTACCTGAGGACAGGATTTTTCCTCCATGTGGACGCTAGACATATTTAATGATATCCTTCTAAGGAAGCAAGGGTATGGTTCATATTTCCTTAGTTTTGAGTAGTGTGGCCTAGTTGTGATCCAGTTATAAAAGAGTGAGGAGTTCAAAACATTTCCTTTTATTCATAAATTTGTTTCATCGAAGTTATTGTTAAAGCCAACATTTATTTGTGTAACGATAGGTAATAAATCTTTGTTATTTGTTGCATGTGCTTTTCTAAAAATTAGGAAACATGGTAGGGGGAGGAAGTCTGTTTTTACTCTTGGGCCAGATCTCTGTGAGGATTATTGAGTCTCTTGCTTTTGAAAAGATAATTAGTTAACAATGATAAACAGTGGAATGATGGGCAAAGTAGATTTATTATATGACACAGCTCCCGTTCAGCGATGATAGCTAGCTTGATTTACACTTAGACTTAAATAGTTGGTGAAGGAATGAAATAACTTTGAAACTTTGGGTGATATAAAGTAAGTCAAGGTATTATCAGGTTATGGGTAGTGTTTTTAATAGAATGAAATATTGAAAAAGCACTGGAGTAATACCATGCTTTCTGTAACTTAGTTCTGGGTCTTCTATTACTTGTGTGTCCCTAGGTCTCAATTCTTTCTTTCTTTCTTTTTTATTTGTGTGAGGAAGATTGGCCCTGAGCTGACATCTGTTGCCAATCTTCCTCCTTTTGCTTGAGGAAGATTGTTGCTGAGCTAACATCTGTTCCAACCTTCCTCTATGTTATGTGGGATGCTGCCACAATGTGGCTTGATGAGCAGTGTGTAGGTCTACACCCAGGATCCAAACTGGGGAAACCCGTGCTGCCAAAGCGAGTGTGTGAACTTAACCACTTGGAAAGTCAAATATAAAGTTGGATTGATGATCCCTTTCAGAAGCAAATTTAATAGCTGGAACGTTATCTTAACAGTCATCTAGTAAAGTTCTCTCATTTTACAAGTGAGGAAATTGAGCTCTACTGAGGTTGCAGTTTGCTTAAGGTCATAACTCTAAGTAGTAATTAGGACTAGAACCAAGATTATTTGACTCCCAGATCAGGGTTCTTGGTGCAGTACTATGCTTTTAATAGCCCATTAGGATTTTTTGTATGTATTTTATAACAATGAAGAATGTAGAATATTTTTCTGTAAGTCATGTCAGAACTCTTGTTCAAGAAACCAAAGGACACTTGTTATGTCTTAAAGTAATTTTTACAGTTTTGTGTCATTGCTACAGTCTCAAGGAAGTAAATTAGCTACAATTCTATTGTTGTGACAGTGGATTATTTAGAATCTTCTTGATTCCTTGTGTTTTTGTTCATATGCTTCAGAGTTGTTTCCTTACTATTTAAATTAAGATAAGGTGATTATTTACTGAAATCACTACAACATAACTCAGAAGCTAAGGGAACTTTCTAGGAGTGTGCAATTAGTGACATAGTTGTTTTCGATCAGAAAAGTTTCCTTTTCTAATCTCAAAGTAGTTTGTATGTGTTCTTTGTTCTGATGTACAGTTTCTACTTTGGATTTGCATGCTCCATAGTTTTGACTCTGTTTTAAGTTCCATAACCAGTTTAACAGTATGACCTTTAGAGGTCAGAATAAATTCCATTTGCTAGGTGGAAAGGTCTTGATGCCTACCTATAGCAGGAGGAAGTCTGGAATAGGAGAAAAAAAGTGAGAGTAAACCAATTCTAGTCTTCTATAAAATTTGAGTAATTTAAACTAATCTTTCTGCTGTGAAAAAATATTCCTTATTTGACCTTTCCATCGTATGTCTTATATTAGAACTTGGAATTCCATTTCTTTATTACCTATGTGATTTTATTATGGTGAAAAATGTGGAATAAGTTAGAAGTTGGCCAAAGAACAGTTACCCTTCCCTTACATTCTTTGATCAGAGTGGGGAAAGTCCAGAAGCTTGGATCAGATTTATGGAACTCATGTCAAGTCCTGGTAACTCTCTTACTACTTTCCTAAATGCACACTATAATAATAGATCAAGAAATATGGAGGTACCCAGAAGATTTAGAACTTAATTGTCCATAAAAACAAGGATCAGTATCTTTCTACAAGATTATCGTTTAATGGGGAGCCAGGATTAGTTACACCTTTAATACTATAAATAGTTGAAACAGCTTATTTTATCTGCAAAGTAAAAAACATCCAACTATACAAATAAGATAAGGATTGTTTTAACCATTCAGCTTATTCAGCAAATACTTATTAAATGGCTGTTTATTTACTAGGGGATACAGTCGTGACGTCCATACTATCCTGTGGCTCTAGAGAGCTGTTTCTTTCTAGTGTCATATGTATTTGTGGAATTTTTATGTAATCAAGTAGAATATGTTTAATTATAGCTGTGTTTGATTTGCTGTAAATTCAGGACATTGGACTCACTTGTTTAAAGCCCCCATCTAATTACAACATTGCTAAGAATTGTTTTTCCTGAGTACTTTCTTTTTTTTCTTTTTTTCCTGAGTACTTTAAAAATCTCTCCCCATTTTTTACTTGCTATATTAAATGAAAGCAAACCTCTACTTCTTAAGTACTTTGTAATTCAGATCTGGCTAAGGTATGATTTGGGAGTTATCAACTACATTTAGATTCTGGCTCCACAATTTATTTACATTGTGACTTCGGGCAAGTTACCTAACCTCCCTGTGCCTCAGTTTTCTCATCCGTACAATGGAGATAATAATAGTACCTATCTTATAGGGTAGTTCTGAGGATTACCTGAGATAATGCGTGTTAAGCACTTAGAACAGTGCTTAACCCAGTAAATGTTACCTATGGCGGTTGAATCTTCTCTAGGAACACCCAGTGAGGTGTAAGGGCAGGGGACGCTTGAAATGAATGACTTGTATGTTTTTATGTCATGAATTCACAAATAAGCATTAATCCATGTTTAACTGAATATAATCAGAAGTGTGTGAGTTTAAATTCTAGATTTCCTTACTTATATAAATGCTTATCTATACAAATTTGAGTACCTACTGTTTATAGGCCACTTATTCTAGGGTATAGAACACTGAGCTAGGTGTTAAAATAATATTCTTTATATATTTAACTTTCTTATTCTGGAAAATCACAAGTGTATTCAAAAAGAAGAAAATAGAACCCTGCCAAGTACCTGTCACCAAGCTTCAACAATTACCATCTCATGGTTAGTTGAATTTCATATATACCCACCCAGGTCCCCCCTCACTGGATTATTTTGAAACAAATTCCAGACATCATATTATTATATTGAATTTTTTTGTTTTTTAAAAAAACTGTGCCGTAGAGTGTTTGCCTAAAATGAACTATTTGCAAAAAGACAAGTTGATTTTTTTTTTATTTTCTTTTGGTGCCAATACAAGAAACAGGTAGCATTCTTGATTTCCTTTAAGTGGTAGTATCTTTGGTGTTTGGCGTCCATCATAATTGTAGTTTAGAGGTTATTATACTCTCATGTTATTTTTTTAAAGATTTTTTATTTTTTTCCTTTTTCTTCCCAAAGCCCCCCAGTACAGAGTTGTACGTTCTTCGTTGTGAGTCCTTCTAGTTGTGGCATGTGGGATGCTGCCTCAGCGTGGTCTGATGAGCAGTGCCATGTCTGTGCCCAGGATTCGAACCAACGAAACACTGGGCCGCCTGCAGTGGAGCGCGCAAACTTAACCACTCGGCCATGGGGCCAGCCCCTACTCTCATATTATTGAAGTATAAATATTTCAACATTTTATTATGAAAAATTTTCAAACTTACAGCTAGATTGAAAAAATTTTACATATACTTACTGGAGTCTACCTTTAGTATTTTACTGTACTTATTTCATCACATATTTATCTATCTATCCAACTCTCCATTGATGTAACAATCCATCTTGTTTTCTTATTCATTTCAAAGTAAATTGAAGAGATCAGGATAATTGAAGTTTAATTTTTAAAGTTGCCTTTTCAACTAGATTTTATCAGATTTCTTGTTCTGCATAAAATTTGTTGTTGTGAATGATGGTTTATATCTGAAGTTCTGAGTTGTGACAACTCATTCTCTGTGGTTTCAGTGCTTCTCATTTTGAACTTTGCTTTCATACACTGGGAACCTTTCTTAGAGTATTTAGCTTATGTCCCAGTAATTCATATTTAGCCAACACTAAATAGAATGAATAATGAGGGTTTTGCATGTGTGTTTTCACTGGTCTTTTAAAAAACACTATTCTAGGAAGTCCTTGTGTGTCCCAGGGTGATACAGCAAACTAATATGCTATTTTAGGAATCTCCTTTAAATTTTTCCATTTAACGATTATTTTGAGGGCCAAAAGTCGCTGTTTTGGTGTGTAGCTCTTTTTCTTGGATCTTGGTATTCTGTAAAGTGCCTAAATATACTTTGATCTCCACATGACTGTGTAACTTGTGACAGAAAAAGCTGTTCTCCACACCATGAGCTTCTTGAATGCTAATGATAGCCATGTAGTAAATGCTTATTGAGTAAATAAGTAAGGCAAATGTATCAATTCTTATCTTTATTTTGTTTTTTGAAGTTTTCGTTTCCCTTAAAACTTACATGAAGGAAAGAAGGCTACTTTTATTCTCTGTAGAACAAAGTGAAGTAAGTTGTTTATATTCTAAATACTTCGTTAGCATATTTTCAGACTTAAGTTATTGTAAGGTAGAGGTAATGAGAGTTCTAGAACATGCACACTCTGAATTTATTTAATTGTGAAATATTCCAGACAAGAACACCATATAAATACCTTTCCACCTACTACCCAGCCTTATGAAATCTTATGTCACATTTGCTTCAGATTTCTTTTAGAGAAGTAAAACATTACAGGTAGACGTGAGGTCTCATGGATTTTAAAATATTGTCTACATATATGAACATATAATGGACACGTTTTTACGTAGTCATAAACATTATTTAGAATTCTTTTGGTTTCCTAAGTTTAAGTTGCACCCTACAGTACATATTATTTTACAGCTTGCTTTTTTGTTTAGTGTTGTTTTGGGGAGTATGAAGTAGCCTCAGATCAGCACTATCCAAAACAATAGCCACTATCTCTGGCTATTGAGTATTTGAAATGTAGCTAGTGTGAATTGAGATGTGCTGGAAATGTATTTGCACAATGGGTTAAGACAAAATGAAAAAATTATGTAAAATCTCATTACGAATTCCTTTATATTGTATATTGAAGTGATAATTTGGATATATTGGGTTAAATAAGATATTAAAATTAATTTCACCTGCCTTTTCAATTTCCTTAACTTGGCTTCTAGAAAATTTTACATTATATTTGTGGCTCATGTTTGTGGCTTACATTACATTTCTTTTGGACAACACTAATCTAGATTGCTCACTTTTCATTCCTGTTTAGTATTAAGTTGTATGAGTAAACTGTAATTTATCTACCCTTGGTGGATTTTTGAATCTTTTTCTAATTTGGTGCTATTAAATGTGGTTCCATAAACACTCTTCATCATGTCTCCTTTGAACATATGCTAGCGTTTCTTCAGGAGATCAATTTTACTTAGGTCATAATAGTTTATAACATTGTGAAATTCCAGTTGTACATTATTATTTGTCACTCACCATATATATGTGCCCCTTTAGCCCTTATCCCCACCCCCGAACCTCCTACCCTTAGGTAACCACTAATCTGTTCTCTGTCCATGTATTTATCTTCCACATGAGTGAAATCATACGGTGTTCATCTTTTTCTGTCTGGCTTATTTAGCTTAACATAATATCCTCAAGTTCCATCCATGTTGTTGCAAATGGGAAGGTTTTGTCTTTTGTTATGGCTGAGTAGTATTTCATTGTATATAACTACCACATCATCTTTATTCAATCATCAGTCGATGGGCACTTGAGTTGCTTCCACATCTTGACTATTGTGAATAATGCTGCAAAGAACATAGGGGTTCATGGGTCTATTTAAATTGTTGATTTCAAGTTCTTTGGATAAATACCCAGCAGTGGCATAGCTGGATCATATGGTAGTTTTATTTTTAATTTCTTGAGAAATCTCCATGCTGTTTTCCATAGTGACTGCACCAATTTGCATTCCCACCAGCAGTGTATGAGGGTTCCCTTTTCTCCACACCCTCTCCAACATTTGCTCTTTTTTGTCTTGGTGATTATAGCCATTCTGACAGGTGTAAGGTGATACTTAGTGTAGTTTTGATTTGCATTCTCCTGATGATTAGTGATGTTGAACATCTTTTCGTGTGCCTGTTGGCCATCTGCTTTGGAGAAATGTCTGTTCATATCCTCTGCCCTTTTTTTTTTTTTTTTTGGGTGGCTCAAACAGCAGAAGTTTATTTTCTCATAAGGAGGCTGTAAGTCAGAGATGAAGGTGCCACCAGAATTGGTTTCTGGTGAGACCTCTCTTCTTACCTTGTGGACAGCCACCTTTCCCTGTGTCCTCACATTCCTCTGCCCATTTTTTGATTGGGTTGTTTGTTTTTTTGTTGTTGAATTGTATGAGTTCTTTATATAGTATGGAGATTAACCCCTTGTTGGATATATGACTTGCAAATATTTTCTCCCAGTTGGTGGGTGGGTTGTCTTTTTGTTATGTTCTTGGTTTCCTTGGCCTTGCAGAAGCTCCTTAATCTGATGAAGTCCCATTTGCTTATTTTTTCTTTTGTTTCCCTTGCGAGAGTAGACATGGTATTTGAAAAGGTACTGCTAAGACCGATGTCAAAGAGTATACTGCCTATATTTTCATCTAGGAGTTTTATAGTTTCACGTCTTATCTGCAGGTCTTTAATCTCTTTTGAGTTGATTTTTGTGTATGGCGAGAAAGATAATGGTCTACTTTCATTCTTGTGCATGTAGCTGCCCAGTTTCCCCAGCACCATTTATTGAAGAGACTTTGCTTTCTCCATCGTATGTTCTTAGCTCCTTTGTCGAGGATTAGCTGTCCATAGATGTGTGGTTTTCTTTCTGGCTTTCAGTTCTGTTCCATTGATCTATGTGTCTGTTTGTGTACCAGTACCATGCTGTTTTGATTACCATAGCTTTGTAGTATATTTTGAAGTCAGGGATTGTGATGCCTCCAGCTTCATTCTTTTTTCTCAGGATTGGTTTCACTGTTTGGGGTCTTTGGTTGCCCCATATGAATTTTAGCCTTCTTAGTTCTCTTTCCCTGAAGAATATCATTGGGATTCTGATTGGGATTACATTGGATCTGTAGATTTCTTTAGGTAGTATGGACATTTTAACTATGTTTATCTTCCCAATCCATATGCCTGGAATATTTTTCCGTTTTATAATGTCATTATTGATTTCTTTCAATAATGTCTTATAATTTTCATTGTATAGGTCTTACCTCCTTGGTCAAATTTATTCCTAGATATTTTATTCTTTTTGTTGCACTTGTAAATGGGATTGTATTCTTGAGTTCTCTTTCTGTTAGTTCATTATTAGAGTATAGAAATGCAACTGATTTTTATAAGTTGATTTTGTACCCTGCAGCTTTGCTGTAGTTCTTCATTATTTCTAGTAGTTTTCCAGTGGATTCTTTAGGATTTTCTATATATAAAATCATGTCATCTGTAAACACTGAGAGTTTCACTTCTTCATTGCCAGCTTGGATTGCTTTTATTTCTTTCTCTTGCTTAATTGCTCTTGCCAAAATATCCACTACTGCATTGAATATTAGTGGAGATTGTCTTCTTCCTGTTTGTCTTAGAGGGATGGTTTTCAGTTTTTCCTTGTTGAGTATGATGTTGGCTGTCAGTTTGTCATATATGGCCTTTATTATGTTGAGGCACTTTACTTCTGTACCCATTTTGTTGAGAGTTTTTATCATAAATGGCTGTTGGATCTTGTCAAATGCTTTCTCTGTGTCTGTTGAGATGATCATATAGTTTTTATTCCTCATGTTGTTAATGTGGTTTATCACATTGATTGATTCGCAGATGCTGAAGCATCCGTGCATCCCTGTATAAATCCCATTTGATCATGGTGTATGATGCTTTTAATGTATTGCTGCATTCAGGTTGCCACTGTTTTGTCGAGGACTTTTGCATGTATGTTCATCAGTGATACTGGCCTCTAATTTTCCTTCTTTGTGTTTTCCTCATCTGGCTTTGGGATCAGGGTGACAGTGGCCTTGTAGAATGTGTTAGGAAGTGTTCCATCTTCTTGAATTTTTTGGAAAAGTTTGAGAAGGATAGGCACTGACTCTTCTTTGAATGTTTCCTAGAATTCTCCAGAGCAGCCATTTGGTCCTGGACTTTTGTTTTCTGGGAGGCTTTTGATTACTGTTTTAGTCTCTTTGCTTGTGATTGGTCTATTCAGATCCTCTGTTTCTTCTTGACTTAGTTTTGGGAGGTTGTATGAGTCTAAGAATTTATCCATTTCTTCTAGATTGTCCCATTTGTTGACATACTGTTTTTCACAGTCTTCTCTTATAATCCTTTGCATTTCTGTGGTATTCGTTGTAATTTCTCTTCTTTCATTTCTAATTATATTTACTTGAGCCTTTTTCCTTTTTTCCTTAGTGAGTCTGGCTAAGGGTTTGTGAATTTTGCTTATCTTCTCAAAGAACCAGCTGTTAGTTTCATTGATCTTTTCTACTGTTTATTTGATTTGTTTCATTTTTTTCTGAACTTAGTTTTTATTATTTTCTTCTTTCTGCTGACTTTGGATTTTGTTCTTCATTTTCTCTGTTAGGCATAGTTTAAGATTGCTTATTGGAGATTTTTCTTGTTTCCATGGTGGACCTGGATTGCTGTGAATTTCCCTCTCAGGACCTCTTTTGCTGCATCCCATATGACTTTGTATGATGTGTTTTCATTTTCATTTGTCTCCAGATATTTTTTGATTTTTCCTTTGATTTCTTCAGTGATCCATTGGTTGTTCAGTAGCATGTTGTTTAGTGTCCACATATTCATGACTTGCCCAGCTTTTTTCTTGTAGTTGACTTCTAGTTTCATAGAATACAGTTGAAAAAGATGCTTGATATGATTTCAGTCTTAAGTTCTTGAGGCTTGCCTTGTTTCCCAACATATGGTCCGTCTTTGAGAATGTTCCACGTGTACTTGGGAACAATGTGTATTCTGCAGTTTTTGGATGGAATGTTCTATACATATCTGTTAAGTCCCTCTGCTCTAGTTTTTCATTTATATCCCATGTTTCCTTGGTGACTTTCTGTATGATCTATCCATTGATGTAAGTGGGGTGTTAAGGGCCCCTACTATTATTGTTTTGCTGTTAATATCTCTGTTTAGGTCAGTCAGTAGTTACTTTGTGTACTTTGGTGCTCCTGTGTTAGGTGCATATACTTAAAAGTGTTATATCCTCTTGGTGTAGTGTCCCTTTTATTATTATATACTGCCTGTGTTGTCTCTCATTGCCTTTTTTATCTTGAAGTCTACTTTGTCTGATACAGGTATGGCAAGACCTGCTTTCTTTTGTTTTCCCTTAACTTGGAGTATTGTCTTCCATCCCTTCTAAGCCCGTATTTGTGTTTAGAGCTGAGATGTTTCCTGGAGGCAGCATATTGTTGGGTCTTGTTTTTTTAATCCATCCAGCCACTCTGTGTTTTTTGATTGGAGAATTCACTCCACTTGCATTTATAATGATTATTGACATATGAGGGCTTAATGCTGCCATTTTATCACTTGTTTTCTGGTTGTTCTGTATTTCCCTTGTTTCTCAATCCGGTGTATTTCTGACTGTGAATTAAGTTTGGCGACTCTCTATGAGGGTTTTCTCAGTTTTGTCTTTATTTATCATTTGTGTCTCTGTTCTGAGTTTTTGTTCAGTAGTTATCGTGAGGTTTGTATAAAAGATCTTGTAGATGAAATAGTCCATTTTCTGATAGCCTCTTATTTTCTTAGTCTGAGCAGGTTCCATCTCTTCCTTCTTCCCTGAGTTATTGTTGTCACAACTTAATCCGTTTTGTGAGTTTTGGTTAAAATGAAGTGATTATAGTTATTTTTGATGTTTTCCTTCCCTTTTTCTTTAACGTTATAATTGTTTGCTAACCTGTTGTGATAGAGAGTTGTAATATTCTGTTTTTGTCTATCTCCTCGCTCAAGGCTTGGTTAACCCTTTTTTTTGAGGTATGAGGGCCTTCGTGATCATTTCTTTTATGGGAGGTTTTGTGGCAGTGAACTCCTTTAGCTTTTATTCATCTGGAAAAGTTTTTATTTCTCCAGCACATCTGAAGGATATTTTTGCTGGGTAGAGTATTCTCGGCTGAAAGTTTTTGTCTTTCAGAATTTTGAATATATCATTCTGCTCTCTCCTAGCCTCTAAGGTTTCTGCTGAGAAATCTGAAAGCCTGATAGGGGTTCTGTTGTAGGTTATTTTCTTCTGCCTTGCTGCCCTTAATACTTTTGGTCTTTGATTTTTGCCAGTTTTACTAATACATGCCTTGGAGAAGGTCTTTTTATGTTGATGTAATTAAGAGTTCTATTGACTTCATTTACTTGTAATTCCAGCTCCTTCCCTGGCTTTGGGAAGTTCTCAGCTATTATTTCTTTGAACAAGCTCTCTGCTCCTTTCTCCCTCTGGAATACCGATTATCCTTATGTTACATTTTGTAATTGAGTTGGATATTTTTTCATTTGTTTGTAGTCTTACTTCTATCTCCTCATCCTTCTGAAGCATTTGCATATTTCTTTCTTCTAAATTGCTAATTTTGTCCTCCATAATATCACCTCTGTTTAAAGACTCCAAATTTTTCTTTATCTTATTCATTGTGTTTTTCATTGCCAGCATTTCTGATTTTTTTTTTCTATATCTCATTGAGTTTTTTTGTGATAGTTATTTTGAATTGTCCGTCAGTTAGATTGTAATTTTCTGTGGCTTCAGGATTCATTTCTGGGTCATTTACTTTCTGGTCTGTAGTGTTAATATATCTCTTCATACTATTTGATGGGGTGGATTTGTGCTGTTGCATAGTGGTAGTATCTAGTCACAGCTGCCTCTTCCCACCACAGGAGGGCCGGGCAGAACCTGTGTATTCTGAGCCCACTGCAATCCCTGGCAGGTGTGCTTGTCCTTTGGAAGTTGTGCTGACAGGGCCCATCTGCATTTGCCCACTGGCCACCGCTGCTTTACACACATAGGTGTGCAGGCGCTCTGGTGAGAGTCCCTTGCTCTGGATGAGCTGATGTGCCAGGCAGGGGAAGGCCGCTTTCTTTTGCTGCGTGATCCTGGGGGTGCTCCTGCTCTGTACTCACTCTCTGCCCTTCTGGGCTGCTCAGCTTGGGGAAGACGCCCCCGTGATTGCTAAGCCTCCTCTGTGTGGAGTGTTGCCACAGGCTGGGAGACAACTCTGAGATTGAATGCGTTCCCCTGGAGGGCTGCCCTTTCCCCCTCTCTTCTCTCAGAGCCATGCATGGTGTTATGCTCTAGATTGCTGCCGTTCGAGGGGGGACAGGAGATCCCCTTACCTCCTTCCGCTGCCTCCTGTGTGGTCCAGCACCTTCATCTTCAGACATATGGCTGTGTGGATCTCTCAGACATCTCTTGTATTGTGTCAGTTTCCTCTGTTGGTTTATGAGTGTCCTTTTCATTGTATCTTAGGGGGGGAGAGTGTAAGGCAAGACCTCACTCTGCCATGATGCTGATGTCACTCCTTTGTTTCTTATTAGAATTGCCAAATTGCTCTCCATAATGACTTTATTAATTTACACTTCCACTGGCAGTTTGAGAATTTTCTTGTTCTGCAGTTCTTTATTGTGGCCAGTGTGTTTTTGTAGACACCTATAACTTAACACTGAAGTTTTTAACAGCGCAGACAAGCATTGGTAATTCTTTAAGTGAAGATAAAATAAGTGTCACCATATTTTTCTCAGCGAAACTTTTGTAATAGTTAATACACGTAGCCCTTTTTTTGTGGTACTTATGATCTGAATAAATAAAAATTGATTTTAAAATTTACCAGCTGTGCTATATATCCTATTAGTATGCAGCTGCAATTCTTACAATGAAAGCATATCCCTCTTTAAGTGCTGTTAGCTGGAAAAAAATCTTATGGCATCTTTACATGATGGAATACTATGCTGCCACTAAAAATTATGTTTTAGAAGAATATTTAATGTTGCAGGAAAATATTTACAGTATATTAATGGACAGGAAAGGTTACAAACCAGTAGAGTAACCATTCAGTTTTGTTAAAACCAAATGTGTGTTAACATTTTCCCCTACGATTATCTCTGGATGGTGGGATTTTAGATGACATTCTATTTTGTACTTCACACTTTTCTTTATATTTTACTTTCAGTAGTGGATTTATCATCAGGGAAGAAGGATGTGGAGGAGAGTCCTTAGTAACCATATGCTAAAACTTCCACACCTGGACTATTGTTATAGAAAAGATAAGTGAGTAAATGAGCTGTAATTGTTTTCATTTTCAAAGACGAATTAATGCTTTTCTTTTATTAAATATCAGGCTTTCCTTAAGATGCAAATGGAACCAAGCTATATTATTGTTTACCGGTTGTTTTTCCATTATTAGAGGAATATTTCAAAGAATATCTCATAAATTATTTAGGGATTGTCATTTAACTTAAGTAAGAGGTCTATTTGCATTTGGTATTTTCTCTTCTCGGGGAAAGGAAGTAGAGGAAAATCGATTAATCTCCAATCCTTTGGAATACAATTCAAATAGTTTGAGCTCTACTCTCAACTTGCTTTCATTTGGAATTACATGATATAGCGATAGATTTGGGTTCAAATCCAATTCTCTTGCTTTGTAACTTTGGGTGACTTTGGAAAGTTGGTTTTTCATCTGTGCAATGGAAACAATAACACCTAAATGAAAATCTTTATAAGATGTTTAGCATAGTGTAAGCTCTTAACAAAATTGACTAGCTTTCTTTTCTTTTTTTTGAGGAAGATTAGCCCTGAGCTAACATCCGTGCCCATCTTCCTCTACTTTGTATGTGGGATGTCTACCACAGCATGTCTTGCCAAACAGTGCCATGCATGTCTACACCTGGGATCCGAATCGGTGAACCCCAGGCCTCTGAAGCAGAATGTGCACACTCAACTGCTGTGCCAATGGGCCGCCCCCCCCTTTTCTTTTTCTTAAGATTTTATTTTTCCTTTTTCTCCCCAAAGCTCCCTGGTACATAGTTGTGTATTTTTACTCGTGGGTCCTTCTAGTCGTGGCATGTGGGATGCCGCCTCAGCATGGCTTGATGAGCAGTGTGCCATGTCTGTGCCCAAGATTCGAACCAGTAAAACCCTGGGCCACCAAAGCAGAGCCCGTGAACTTAACCATTAGGCCACGGGGCCAGCCCCTTGACTTTCCTTTTTTGCTCCTTTTCTATTTTTTGGAGTGGATTTACTTAACAGTTGGAGAGAGAATTGATTAGGTATGAATTCTATGAAAAGAGCTATGAATAGCTGTGATGTACATATCCCAAAGTATGGAAGTTACCATATAAGTTGATTCTGATTTTTCATACCTTCCTTCTCAGGTGTCTATCACCTGGAGTATCGAGTTCACTACATTCTAAAGATGAGCTAAACACTGTTTTTTCGAAGATGATCTAATGTGTTTATATATCTTTTGCCTCTGGCATGATGGTTTTATTGCTTGTGTAAAAAACTTAATATTATTTCAGAGCTTAATTAATATTTTTCAAAACTCTGTTTAGATAGCCACTTGTGTTGCAGATTTTATCTGATTCAGTTTTTATTGATTAGGGAAATAAGCTTTGTTTTTATCTGGAGAGATTTGCTTTTTAGCACTCTCTCAAAATTGAGTAGTAGTCCACAAATTAAATGGTTACCATAGTAGCTTGTGGATGGGCTTAGTTATGACACTAAATATTTAGCTATAGAATAGGAACGTGACTTTTGTTTTCTCTCAGGAAATCTAGATTTTGGTTTTCTCCACTTTCTTCTTTACCAAAAGAGAAATAAGGCTTTTATTTAAACTGGGTTTAAGTACTCTTTGTATGACAATATATAGGGATATAAATTCACTCTGAATCAAGTTCTAGAGGAAAATAGATTTTGTTACAATGAGTAGAAGTAAAATTGTATTTCTGCTTCATTTGAGGGTAGTTTGTCTTTTAACTTACTTAAATCTAAATTCATTCCCTTTGAGCTAAAATAAAGTTCATCCTGTTAAAAACCTCCTAAAGGTATGCTTTTGTAGAAAATAAAGGCAGTAATACTTGTTTACTTTTTGTGTTAAAGTGAATAGAATGTATTGAATTTGGGTAGATTTGCCTTGAATGGAATGGTAAATCTAAGCTTTGCAAATATTTACCACCTTCAAGTGATCTACGTTTTCCCTTGACTTTATGTTAAACCATTACACCTTTCTCTTTTAATACAGGAAACATTTGTGGTTCAGTGTTTGCTTTTCCAAGGTATTCTTTCAGGAAATTCCTGACCCTCTAGCAAATTTTGGTTCTTAAAATGGAGGTTAGCAGTTGTTGGAAATAAGGTAAAGAGTTTTAACCCTAAAGGAAGCTGTATAAAAATTAGGTGTAGTCAAAGATTTAAAAAGCATTAGGTAATTCATAGTTATAGGGACGGACCCCCCTTTCTTCCCTAGATTACTCCTGGGCTACTTAACAGCCTTTTTTCACTATTAGATTGTGAGTTCCTTGAGGTGAGGTCTTAATATATTTTTTATTCCAATACCAAGTGTCCAGAATAGATTCAGCATTTGGTAAATATTGTAAAATGACTAAGTGAATCTAACTCCTCATGAATAAGACGTGAAATCTGACTGGTTAACTGGGGTTAAAACCCTTATCAATTCGGGAAGAGTTTAAATGGAAGTTTTCCAGGCAACAGATATTTGTGAAGGTGACCTGAATTGCCTTTGCTTTGTAATTTTAATGCTACACGGTTACTTTAAAGGATTTTCAAAAAAGCATCAACCATTAGAAAGTTATATCTATTAGTCTTGTTTCCTTATTATATTGTTACTCCTAGATTATGACTCATCTTTCCCCTGAGGCATCAGCCTGCTAAAACAGACCCATATGACTTTTTCATGTGTTAAACCAGACTGGAAAATTCGAAACTCAGGATCTTTGGCCATTTCTGAATCTCTTTTATTAATCATAATGGAATTATAAGAAAACCATTTAATAGTTAAAGAAGATAGGCTATTTGCATTCTGGGAGTGGTATTAATTTTAGTTTTCTGAGATCGGTGCCATCAGCTGAAAAGAAATGAATGAGGAAGTTTAACCAGAGTGACAAGGAATGAGTTGTAGTTTTGGGTGGTAAGACGAGAATTAGGTTTTACGTACAGGGCAAGATGCTCAACTATCAGAATGAGTACACACAGACTAGGAACTCTAGTTGTCTTGAGGTAGGAGGATTAGAGCTGATGTTGGACAGGTTTGTTGGGTTGTATTCTACTCCTCATCTATCAGAATTGCAGAACTTACTGATTTTCTCTTGTTTCTTCTTAGTTGAGTCCTCTCTTTATGCTAATCTTCATGTAACTTTAATGGTTAGGCACGGCGTACAGAATTAGTTTGCTTCTGATCAACTCCTTATGAATTCTTCCGTTTACTTCTGCAAAGTCTTAAGATGGCTTCTACAAAATGTAGAACCGCTATTCTGAGTTTTTACTCAAATGAGTTAGATCCAAGGTTTTGTGAAAAAAAGGATCGCCTCCTTTTTGTTTTTAGAGAAATCTTCAGTGGTATTCAAGAGATTTTCCGTGGCTCTTTGTATGCAGGATACTTATTTATGAAGGACTACCTTTTAATGTATCTTGTGTGAGGACTCAAAGAGAAGGTCTTAGGTTTCAGTAATGCCATGTTGGTTGTGGTAAACTTTGGACGCTGTCTTTAGAAAAATAAAATTAATCTTCTAAGATGACTATTCTGTGTTACCCATGCTGGTGTGACCTGTTGTCTCATATACTTAATTTTTATATCCTTAGATGGCTGGGAGGCCTGAATGATTTTTTGAGATGATGTAGAATAGACACCAGTCTTGTTTATTTCTTGTTTCAGTATTTTCTCTTCCCCTCCTTTTTTTTCTTTTTGAAAAGGAACAAAAGTTTGTTATAGTCCCAGAAATTTTTGAAGTTTAAGATGTTAATATTTCTCAAGGGTCAAGAGAAGCACGTGGGTTTAAAAAGTCTAGGTCTTTTAGAGGATCTCTAGAGAGATCTCTGAAGAATTAAAAAGGGAAGATACCATTTGACTTCCCTTATTTGTGGCACAAGCTTCCTGCCAGACTGTCTGGTACTTTGGTCCTTTCTGTGTCCCAGTACAAAATTAATATTAAGCAATTAATGTTAAATAGAAAGTAATACAATAATAAGATTCAAGTAGAGTTGAAGGCCAAAAAATCTTATTATAGAGAACAGAAATTGTAAAATCACATTGTAAAAACCTTGTGCCCTTGATGAACATAAAGTGTGGACACTTGGTTTTTTTCTTAATACTGAATGTGGAATTTTTCAGAAAGCAGAGCTTCATTAAAGAGTTGATATCCTAGGGTGAGATATCCTTGGTGGAAGGAACTTGTGCTGCTTCTGCTCATTTTTAATATAGTCAATCAATGTTCACTACTGCTTGGCCTCAAAAGGCAACAAAATAATTGTCTTGACAGATAAGTTAAAAAATATGTATATTTATAACAGATTATTTTAATTTCTATTTCCATTCCATAATTTTATAATCTCTGCTGAAGCAAAAAATTCAAGCAATTACAGATTGATTACTTCCTATTTATTCCTTTTAAAGCTCAGGATTCAAATAATATTTTCAGATCATGTTAAATCTTTTAGTTTGAGTTAGGTTTTTCCTCCCTCGTTCTTCTTTGGGCTAGAAATTGTATTAAAGGACAAAATTCCAGTGCAATTACTGTCAAAAGATCTATCAGCAATTCAGTTAATGTGCGTCATTTTTTTAAAATAACAGCTTTATTAAAATAAATCACATTCCACACAGTTTACCCATTTAAAGAGTACATTTCAGTGGTTTTAGTATAGTCACCACAATATTTATCACTCCAACAAGAATCCCCATACCAATTAGTGGGCATGCCTCATTGCCCCTCACAACTTCTACCCTGGATCCTAACAACCACTCTTTTACTTTCTATCTCTATGTATTTGTGTATTCTGAATATTTTATATAAAAGGAATCATACAACATGTGGTCTTTTGTGACCAGCTACATTCATTTTAACATAATGTTTTCAAGGTACATCCACGTTGTAGCATGACTTAAAACTTCATTTCTTTTTATTGTTGAATAATATCCCATTCATCATTTGACAGATATTTGGTTTGTTTCTACTTTTTGGTTATTATGAATCGAATTATGAGTGTGTATAAATTTTTGTCTGGGCATATATTTTCTCTTCTCTTTGGTATATACTTAGGAGTGGAATTGTTGGGTCATGTGGTAACTCTGTTTATCTTTTTGAGGAACTTTCAGAACTGTTTTTCAAAGTGACGATACTATTTGACATTCATATCAGCATTGTATCATGGTTCCAATTTTTCCACATCCTTACCAACACATCCTATTGTCCATCTTTTTTTATTATACCCATTCTAGTGGATGTGAAGTAGTATCTCACATTTATTTTTATTGTGGTAAAATATATCTAACACAATATTTATAATTTTAGCCATTTGTAAATGTGCAATTCAGTGACATTAAATGCATTCACAGTATGTAACAATCACCACCATCTATACTCAGAGCTCTTTTATCATCCCTGACAAAAACTGTATACCTTTCTTGATAGTCTCTTCAGTGAATGGTGCTGGGTCAACTGGATATCCACATGCAAAAGAATGAAGATTGGATCCTTACCTTATACTTTATACCACAACTCACAATGGATCAAATACCTAAATTAAAGACCTAAAACTATAAAACTCTCAGGAGAAATCATAGGGGCTAATCTTCATGACCTTGGATTTGCCAGTGGTGTCTTAAATAAGATGCACAAAACACAAACAACAAAAGAAAAAATAGTTTGGATTTCCTTAAAATTAAAACGTTTTTTCACATCAAAGGGCACTGTTAAGAGAGTGTAAAGATAATCTACAGAATGGGAAAAAATATTTGCAAATCATATATCTGATAAGGGTTTACTATCTAGAATATATAAAAAACTCTTACAACTCAGTGACAAAAAGACAAACAACTCAATTAAAAAATGGCAAAGGACTTGAATATACATCCCTTTACTTTTTAAAAAAATATTGTGGTGAACTACCCATACATAACATAATATTTACCATTTTAACCTTTTGTTGTTGTTGTTGTTGTTGAGGTAGATTCACCCTGGCAACATCTGTTGCCAATCTTCCTCTTTTTGTATGTGCGCCACCACCACAGCGTGACCACTGACAGAGGTCTGTGCCTGGTAACTGAACCCAGGCTGCCGAAGTGGAGCGTGCCAAACTTAACCACTGGGCCACCTGGGCTGGCCCCCATTTTAACCTTTAAATGTACATTTCAATAGTGTTAAGTACATTTACATTGTTGTGCAACCAATCTTCAGGACTTTCTCTTCTTGCAAAACTGAAACTTTATACCCATTAAACAACAAGTCCCCATTTCCCCCATCATCCCTTTACTTAAAATCACTATGGTTATGTTTATTTTTATTTACTTATTTATTCATTTATTTATTTATTGAGGAAGATTAGCTCTGAGGTAACTGCTGCCAATCCTCCTCTTTTTGCTGAGGAAGACTGGCCCTGAGCTAACATCCATGCCCATCTTCCTCTACTTTATATGTGGGACGCCTACCACAGCATGGCTTGCCAAGCGGTGCCGTGTCTGCACCTGGGATCCAAACTGGCGAACCCTGGGCCACCAAAACGGAACATGCGAACTTAACTGCTGGCCAGCCCCAATATTGTTATGTTTCAAGTGGGTTTCTTGTAGACAACATATAATTGAGTCTTGTTTTTTAATTCATTCTGACACCTGATTGTATCCACACTGACACTCTGACACATTCTGACTCTTAGTTGATGTATTTAGATCATTTACATTTAAAGTTAATTTTTATATATTTGGATTAATATCTGCCATGTTTGTAGCTGTTGTTTATTCATTGCACTTGTTCTTTGTTTTCTTTTTTCTTTTTATCTTCCCCATTTTGCCTTTGGTTTTAAACATTTTATATGATTTCATTTTCTTTCCTCTTTTAACTTATAAATTATACTTCTTTAAAACAATTTTTATTGGTTGTCTTACAGTTTGCAATATACATTTATAACTAGTCTGAGTCTACTTTCAAATAAAACCATACCATTCACAAATAGTGTAGGTACCTGATAATAGAGCGTTCCCAATTCTTCCTCTTATCTGTAAGGGGATCACACTCACCCGATACATTTTTGCTATTAGGTAAGTTAAGAATAAGAAACATAAAAGATGTTATTTTCCCTTCATTTATTCCTTCTCTAATGCTCTTCCTTTCTTTATCAGATGTGTGTTTCTGACCTATATAATTTTCTTTCTCTTTGAAAAACTTCTTTTAACATTTCTTGCAAGGCAAGTCTCCTGGCAACAGATTCTTTAAGTTTTCATTTGTTTGAGAAAGCCTTTATTTTTCTTTCGCTTTCAAAGGATCATTTTGCTGGATACATTGTTCCTGCTTGGTGGTTTTTTTATTTCCTTTAAACACTTTAAATATTTTATTCCGTGCTCCTCCTGCTTGCATGGTTTCTGACCACATGTCAGATGGAATGCTTATCCTTGTTTCTCTTTAGATAAGGTGTCTTTCTTCTGCCTTCTTAAAATTCTTCTCTGTCTTTGTTTTTTTGCCTGTTTGCATATGATATAGCTCGGTGTAGATATTTGGTATTTATCTTGCTTGATATTCTCTGTGCTTCCTGCGTCTGTGGTATCTATCATTAATTCTGGAAGATTTTCCACCCACCATTATTTCAAACATTTCTTCTGCTCTTTTCTCTCTCTTTCTTATTCCATTATGTGTATGTTACAACTTTTGTAATTGTCCTATAGTTACTAGTTTTTCTGTTTTCTTTTTTTTCTCTCTTTTCTCTTTTGCATTTCAGTTTGGAAAATTTCTGTTGACGTATCATCAACCTGACTGGTTCTTTCCTCTTCGAGCTCATTGATTCTTTCCTTGCCTGTGTCCAGTCTATTGATGAGCCCATCAAAAGCATCTTTATTTCTTTTACAGTGTTTTAGATTTATAGCATTTCCTTTTGTTTTATTTAATAGAGTTTCCATCTCTCTGCTTATATTACCCATCTATTCTTGCACGTTACCTGCTTTTTTTTATTGGAGACCTCATCATACTAGTCACAGTTATTTTTAATTCCCCTGTCTTATAATTCCAAAAACCTGTGTCTTATCTGAGTCTGGTTCTAATGCAGTCTTTGTCTCTTAAGATTGTGTTTTTTCTTGCCTTTTAGCATGACTTGCAATTTTTTTTGAAAGCCAAATATGATATTTCTGGTGATAGGAACTGAGGTAATCAGGCTTTTAGTGTGAGCTTTTATGTTGATCTCACTAGGAACTGGGTTGTGTTTAATATTTGCTGTACCCGTAGGTGACAGAGGCTTCATTTTCTTCTAGTTTCCTTGTTTTAATTTTTTTCTTCCTGTTTTCTTTGGATTTCCCTAAGTAAAAACTCCTTCTTAAACAGAGTCTGTTATCTTGCTGTATTCTCACTTGTAATTCACTGTTGTTATGGTGGATCCCTGTTGATGGGGTGATAAGCAGTTGGGGAGGGAAAGTGTTCTGTAATCTTACGATTAAATCTCATTTTTTTCTAGTGGTCCTGAGTCCCTGGACTGTGACCTTCAAAAGTGTCTTTTAGCCCTCCCTCCCTCCCCCAGCTTCGGTGAGACAAGAAGGCTGGTGGAGGCTGAGGTTGCCTAATTGCTCTTCCTCCAGGTAGATGATGCTCTGCTAAAGTACTTTATCTTCAGGGTGTGACTTTGTTAAGAAGAGAATGTTCTGGGCATATTTCAGTATGGTTACTTTCCCCTTCTCCTGCTCAAAGCAGAAGAGGATTTTCCTCAGATCTTCATTGTGAAAACCTGAAAACCTCCTAGGGTTCCTGGACGTAAAACCCAGGAAAGTGTGGGGCCCCCCTCCAAAACTGGGACCCCAAGATATTTTAACTCTCAGGCTGATCCATACTTGGTCTCCTACAGTTTGTCAGTTACTGTTGAAGTGTTCCCACTCCAGATAAGCTGTGATTCTCTGTATCTGCCTGTCTCCAGTGTTTTCAGTGGTGATTTGCCCTGTGACCTCAGTTTTCTAAGATGTTATTGATTTACAGTTTCCTTTATCTTTTTTCTTGTTGTGAGCATAGGAGTGAGGACTTATAAGCTCCTTATGGGCTGTAGCTGACTGGTTAGTGTTTTTTGTTTTTTTTTTTAAATGGTCCTATGTGAAATGCCATAGCTGTCTGTGGCTTTAGTTTTCGTACTGTCCTTTGCTTGAAATACTTTTGTAACGCCTGTCAAGTCTTGGTCTTTGTGAGGATCGGTTCCAGTTTTAGTTGGAAGTTTTAGGAATTGATTTTAAAATGATTTACTTTTCTTATTGTTAGTGACTTATCTTTAGTTGCTGCTATGTCCAAGTGAAAATAGTGTGGTAAGCACAGTGGCTTAAGCATGAGCAGTAAAGCCAGAGAACTCGGGTAATTTCATGTGTCCATAAAGTGTCTTATTAAAAAAGTAAATTAAATCAATGAGCGTATATAAAACAATAAAGATAGCAATGAACAAAGATGAAAAACTTTGGAAAAGTATGCTCTAGTAACTGAAAGCACTTTCATGGACGTCTTAGTTTGTCCATAGTCCTTTTAAGTACAGACGGTTCCCAACTTAATGGTGGTTCAACTTAACGATTTTTTGACTTTACAATGGTGCAAAAGCGATACACATTCAGTAGAAACTGTACTTCAGATTTTGAGTTTTTTGAGGATTATCTTTTAGGGTAACTACTTTTTCTATTCATTAAATTATATTTGTCACTGTGCCTGGAGTTCCCCTAAGGGGTGCAGTATAGCGTAGGCTTTGGTTGGAGATAGAATTCCTAATTTTCCACTTAGTAGCTGTAAGTGCAAATTATTTAACTCCCTTATTGCATTCAGCAAATAAGTGCCTTTCTGAGCCTCAGGTTCCTGTAATAAAGTTCTCATGAGGTTTAAATCAGGTCAGTGTGCATAAAATGCACATGTTAAAATTTGGTAAGTTTTTGTAAGGAAACCCAAGACACGTGGACCCACTGAGAAAAATTCCACCATTTACCCTAACAACCGGAAGCAGTGGTTAAGTATTCAGCAGCGTAGTGGAAACCTGTATGGGCCTGTATCACATTTGCGACTAAAATCAAGGCATAAAAAGTTTATAGACAATTAGACTTTATTTTATATGCTTATGTAATTAATACTTGGAAGATTTTGATAGAATTTCTTATAATTTTACTTGAATAAGGACATAAGATTTCTAACACTAAAGCAAGGAGTAAACTTGTAAATAAAGGAGGTGTGAAAAGCTAACTATCAAATACTGTTTGATTTATAACTGAAGTTATTATGGATACTAACAAATAAATGAGCTGTATATTTTATAATGCATTGTAAATAGATACAATAATTTTAAAACTAAAAACACATGCACATATGAGTAATTTCTTGAATGGGAGTGGATTACCTTGCAAAATCTTAGGAAAATTAAGTTTTCAACTTTTAAGTTTAGTTTACCTCATACATCTCCAATCTTCATTTATGAACTATAAAAGAAAATTACATGAATTAAAAAAGAAAACAGAACTTTTACAGCATAAAAGCGATAAATTTATAATATGAAAAGGTAGAAAAAGATCCCCTATAATATTATCATCTAGATAACACCTACTATTAATATTTCTGACAGTATTTTACTGTAATAGTTTTATTTTATTTTATTTTATTTCCTTTTTTTTTTTGGTGTGTGTGAGCAAGATTGGCCCTAGCTAACATCTGTTGCCAATCTTCCTCTTTTTGCTTGAGGAAGATTGTTGCTGAGCTAACATCTGTGTCAATCTTCGTCTATTTTATGTGAGATGCCGCCACAGCGTGGTTTGACAGTGGTGCTAGGTCTGTGCTCAGGATCTGAACCTGTGAACCCCAGGCTGCTGCCAACTTAACGACACTATGCCACCAGGCTGGCCCCCTATTGTATTTTTTTTTGTTGAGGAAGATTGGCCCTGAGTTAACATCTGTTGCTTATCTTCTTTTTGCTTGAGGAAGATTGTTGCTGAGCTAACGTCTGTGCCAGTCTTCCTCTATTTTGTATGTGGAACACCGCCACAGCATGGCTTGATAAGTGGTGTGTAGGTCTGAGACTGGGATCTGAACCCATGAACCCTGGGCCGCTAAAGTGGAGCACGTGAACTTAACCACTATCCCACAGGGCTTACCTCATGTGCTTTTAAACATAGTTGTGATCATATTTTGTCTACAACTTATAGCCTGCTATTTTTGGTTAGCATTGTAGTGTGAACTATTTTCCATATTATAATTGAACTTTTTTGAATTATTTTTAATGGATGGTATGATATTGTATGACTTTTATGCATACCTGTTTATTTAGCCATTATTATACATTTTAATTATTTACAGTGTTTTCGCTGTTGTAAATAACTCATAGATCAGTATCTTTTGTGAGTAAAGTTATTTATTAAGAATTATTTTCTTTGTATAGATAAAAAGAAGCAGAATTACTCAAGAGATCAAAGGCTTATTGCCAAGTTGTTTTCTAAATCCTTTTATTACCACTGTCCATATGTGAGAGTGTCTACTTCAGAGTAAGTTGTCCTACAATGGGTAGTCTTTTTTTCCCTTAAGTATTTGATAAGTAAAAAAAGATATACATTTAACACTTTTTTATGGAGTTAATGATAGGTTACAATCTTGTGAAATTTCAGTTGTACATTAATGTTTGTCAGTCGTGTTGTAGGTGCACCACTTCACCCTTTGTGCCCACCCCCCACCCCACCTTTCCCCTGGTATCCGCTAAACTGTTCTTAGTCCATAATTTTAAATTCCTCATATGAGTGGGGTCATACACAGATTATCCTTCTCTTGCTGGCTTATTTCACTTAACATAATTCCCTCAAGGTCCATCCATGTTATTGCAAATGGAATGATTTTGTTCTGTTTTACAGCTGAGTAGTATTCCATTGTATATATGTACCACATCTTCTTTATCCATTCATCTGTTGCTGGGCACTTAGGTTGCTTCCACATCTTGGCTATTGTAAATAGTGCTGCAATAAACATTGGGGTGCATAGGACTTTTGGGATTGCTGACTTCAAGCTCTTTGGATAAATACCCAGTAGTGGGATGGCTGGATTGTATGGTAGTTCTATTTTTAATTTTTTGAGGAATCTCCATACTGTTTTCCATAGTGGCTGCACCAGTTTGCCTTCCCACCAGCAGTGTATGAGGGTTCCTTTTTCTCCACAACCTCTCCAACATTTGTTAGTATTAGTTTTAGATATTTTTGTCATTCTAACGGGTGTAAGGTGATATGTTAGTGTAGTTTTGATTTGCATTTCCCTGATGATCAGCGATGATAAGCATCTGTTCCTGTGCCTATTGGCCATCAGTATATCTTCTTTGGAGAAATGTCTGTTCATGTCTCCAGCCCATTTTTTGATTGGGTTGTTTGATGTTTTGTTGTTGAGTTGCGTGGGCCCAGGCGACTCGGCCCCCACTGCAGCCTTGGTCCTTCCTGCGGGAGCGGGCGGAGGTGCCGGGTGTCCGTGTGTCCGCTGGCCGCATCCTCAGTGCACCTGCTGTCTGCTGCCCTGTTGACGTTTATGTGACTGGCTCCTACCTTATGGTGTGCGTTAGCGCTACATCCTGCATTGTGGTTACGTTCTGCCCTGTTGGTACTTTGTGCACTGTCGTTATTTTGGACGTTCTGGTTACTTGGTACTTTGTCGTGACGTTCCACACTGTCGTTCCATATTGTTACCTTGTATGTTGTGGTACTTTCTGCCCTGTCCTGACATTCTACGTTTTGTCGTGTGGAACCGGCACCAAGACTACAGAAGCCAGAATACTCACCCCCTCACCCGATTTTTGAAGAGAAAACTTTCCGGTGTCCTCTGCAGCTTCAGTATGTTTTCTCAGCCTCTAACGAGCAGGGGAAGCTGGGGCGGGCAGACCCCTTTGTTCCCAGTGCGTTTTCAGGGAGGGAACAGCTGCTTGGCTGCATCTGGGTCCCAGGCTGGGGCCTCAGCGTAGAACCCGCTCCTCCGCGAGGAGCCTGTGGCAGGTCCCCTTTAGTTGTGGGCGGGCGGGCAGGCTTTGCTTCTGGGGAGAGCGCCACCTCCCCGCTGTGCGAGCGCTGGCAGGCGGCCCCAGATCTGCCCCAGATCGGCTGTCCTTGCTGACCTGTTTGTGCCCTGTGCGTCCACACTGAGCCACAGCCGGGGTCCCTGCAGACACCGCCCCCTGCAAGGCCTCCCGCACCCTCAGCAGTCGCGCAGAGAGCTGCTCGGTCAGGGCGCGCCAGCTGTCCCCTCCCGCCTGCACAGCCGCCGGCCCGCCTGCCCGCGGGAGGGGTGGCCTGCCACCCCTCCTCCAGCCATGTGCCCTCCTCAGCCTGTGGAACGCGCGCCGCCTGGGCCGGCCCCCACAGCGCCTGGCCAGCGACGCACGGAGTGCGCTGAGCCCAGCCACCCCAACCGTCCTGCCGGGCGCAGCTGCCGCCCCGAGCCCAGCGGCCCCAGCCAGGCCCAGCCCCGAGAGCAAGAGCCAGAGCGAGGTGCCTGGCCCGGGCCCTGGCGGCCCACGCGAGCCGACATGCGGCTCCACGAGCCGTCGCTGTGCCAGGACCCCAGCCTGAGGCAGGAGCTGGCCTCACTGGCCCGCGGCTGCGACTTCGTGCTGCCCTCCCGCTTCAAGAAGAGGCTCAAGGCCTTCCAGCAGGTCCAGGTCTGCCGCATGTCACCCCCCCGGCCCACCCGGGTCCCTCCCGAGTCCCTCCCTGGTGTGGGGGGGGCGGGGGCTGCTCGCACCCACCCGTGCAGGGAGCGTGGGTCCCGCGTGAAGTCGCTGGGAGAGCTCCTAAGAGCTCGCCCGTTGCTGGAGTTTTGGCGGCAGGTGCCGCGGTGTGGCCAGGATGCAAGCCCCCAGCGCGTGGACAGGTTCTGGCTCGGGTGGGGACCTGACCCTGTGGTCCCGGTGGGAAGCCTGGCCCATGGTCACGGCCATCTCCGTGATGACACGGCCCTGTGGGACGCCTGGCCTTCTCGGCCACATGGTGTTTACTGGGCTGTGGGGATCTGCACACATGGGCCGGGCAAGTGGATGGCTCGGTGCTGATAGTGAGTAGTTGGCGTGTAGACACCCTCTCCATGGTTGTGTGTGCTCAGAGGAGTAAGACCTGCTGTGTCTACACCTTGGACGTGTTACGAGTTAGTTTGAGGGACCCAGTCGTTTGGAAGCATCAGACAGCCCGTGATCCCCAGAGTCTGTCTGTGACTCGAGGGGTCTCTCCGTGGCATATCTTGTCCTTGCCTCAGCTCTGGGCCGGTGCTGGGGGCAGGGCCACAGGGCTTGGGGCCGGGGCTCCTGCTCCTGAACGCCTCACCTCTTGCAGTTAGACACCCGCACTTTTTCTGTAGGCCAGGACTTAACGTCCTGTTGTGGCCAAAAAAAATGACATCCAATCAGACCGGGCCATCTGGGGGAAAAAAAGACCTGCCTTCTGCTGATATTTTAATGGGAGTTTTTCTGGGATCATATCTCAGCTTTTACACAGCTTGGGAATTTTTCCTGTCTTGTGTCTTCCAACTTCTGAAGTTTTGTCTGCAGCTGGGGAAGGTGTGAGTCTGTCCCTAGATTTTAAGGAAAGTGCCTGCATTTGGAGACCCAGGAGTGGAATCTGCCCCACGCGGGTCCTGCTTTGACGATAGGAAAACAGATGTGGGGCAGTTAGGGTTTCTCCTGATGGTCCACTGGGCTGTGTGGGAGACCCGGAAATCCCTCCAGCCTCGCCCAGGATGGTCGTGCCTGGGGGCCCGGCTCCCCACAGAGCCCATGCAGGAAAGTCTGCATTGCTTTAGGGCTGCTGCTTATCAAATGAAAATCACTTTTTGGGAATCAAACTTTATGAATTCATTTCATGGGAAGTTGTTTCTTGTCACAGAAAACATGTCTCAACCTTGCTTCTCAGCCGTGACGATGTGCATTGCGTAACGTGAGTGCTCCCTGGGCTGCAGGCGGTGGACCAGTGGGTCTTTCTCATGGGGGTTGTGGGAGGAGCAGAAGGAGAGTTCTCCTGGCTCCTTTCATCCCAAGATGTTGGAGGGCGGATTCGGGACACAGCCTTGGGGGGGTCAGCAAACATCTTTGGGAGAGGCTGGGGGTAGAGGGAGAGGCTGGGGGTGGAGGGAGGGAGGTGGTGCTTCAGCCTGACGGCCACGCCACCCGCTCAGTGGGCCCCCCTGGCCCGGAGCAGAGGACCCTGGGGCACGGCTGTGCCGTCCACAGTGGAGCCATCCCTGCTCCCGCCTCCCATGTCCACCCGCCCACCCTGCCCAGGGATTCTTGGGCCTTCTGGGCGCCGAGCAGCGCCAACTCCCGGTGGTCACTGCAGGCTCTCTCAGGCCCAGGACATGCTCGGCTCACCCCGCTGGAAGGGGTCCTGAGCGTCCTGTACCCCGGGGGTCCCATCACCCACTCTCCACAAACAGGCTCAGGCACAGTTGACGGGCGCCTCTGCTCCTCCACTCTGTCACCTTGCTGTGGGCCCGGACACGCTGTCCAGCCTCCCTGCAGGGTCCTTCAGGGCACACAGACCCCGCTGAGCGTCATTCCAGACCCCAGTGTGGCCACCCCCTGGGGACAGTCCTGGACTCTGAGCTGACCTCCCCTCCCTGGGGTGACAGCGTGGCCTCCCAGCTCTGCCTGTCCCAGATGGCAAGTGGGCCACAGTCTGGGGTCCTAGTCTGGGTGGGGTCACAGTACCCTGCAGGAAGGGTCATGAATACCCCCTTTGATCCACATTCCCAGGACCCTGGCAGCTGGAAGCGGCCCCTCTGTCCACTCGGCTGTGGATGCAGGTTCCCCTCACAGGCCACTCCAGAGCCACACACACGCCCCCTTGGGAGCCCGTCCTGTGGGGCAGGTGCAGAGCCAGGCTGACAGTGTCCAGGCCGGGGACCCCGCTCAGCCGGGCTCCCCCGTCTGTGTCAGTGTTGGGAACACAGCTCTGCTCCCTCCTGTGAACGCGGCTGGCCCAGCAGCCTCCACAGTGAGCCCGGCCCCTCCTGTGCTGGAGGGAGATCCTTCGCACGAACCCGTGTGCAGGGCCTGGCTCCCCCGTTGTTGTCTTTGGCTCCCCTGTGTTAAACTTTGACCTCTGGCTCCCATCTGTCAGCGTGGAGTGTCGTTCACGCGTTTAGTTGGCGCACCTCCTGCCAGCTGGTGTGGAGGGTCCACGGGAGCCGAGGAGAAAGCTCGCGGCCCACAGGGGCCTCCTGTTGGGTGCAGCATCTTTGGGGCCTGGGCTCACCTGGAATCCACAGGCTGTCCCCCTGAGCTCCCTGGCCCCGTCCAGGGCCCCGTCCCGGCCTTGCTGCTGCATCCGGTCTCAGACGGGGCCGCCCAGGACGCTGCTGGGCTTGGCCGCTCCGGCCCAGCGTCCCTGCCTGGCCTGCTCTCATTCTGCCACCTGTGCCCTGTCCTGGCCCGTTGGAGTCGGAGGGACCCATCTGATGTCCCAGCACGTGCCGTCTGACCCCTCTGGGACCTGACCGTCCGAGGCTGGTGTTGGGAGGTGTGACCCCAGAGACACAGCTGGACGGATTTCTGCTGGGCTCCCCCATACCCTTCTGCGGGAGAAGAGATGCCTTTGCTTTATCCCAGGGCTTGGATTTTGGTCGTGGGGGCACCGCTCCGCCCCACTGTGTGTTCTGGGAGGCCCATGGGCGAGTCTGAGGTCCCAGGAGTGGGGTCGAGTCAGGGAGCAGGCGGCTGGGGCCCTCTACAGAAGTAGCTCTCCGTGAGGCCGTGCCCCTTGATCGGGGCTGCAGGGGGCCTGCGTGGGGCGGGGCGGGTGGGAGCCCAGGCAAGAGGCTTGGGGACCCGAATGCCCCTTGGTCGGCTGGTTGCCATTTTTTAAGAGGCCTGAGCCGTACTTTAGGACTCTCCTTTCACACACACACGTGTGTGTTTTTGCCACTTTTGTTCATTCCAGTCATCTGGCCGCGTCCCCTGGAGGTCGGGGAATGCGCCCCACGGTCCCTGCAGGACCTGCTGAGACCTGTTTTGCGGCCCAGGAGGTGGCCAGCCCCCAACGGCGTCCTGTGTGTTGGAAAAGAATGTGAGAGCTGCAGCTGTGCTGGGGCCGCATCTATTTCTGTCCCGGAGATTAAACTTGTAAATCTCCCGTGTCTGCAGCAGGCTGTTTGTTTCTCGTTGTCCGGTCAGCTCCGTCATCGCTCCGGGGAGCTGGGCCCGGCCTCCCTGGGGGCTGGACCTCTGCTTTTCCCTGCAGCGTCTGCCGTGTCCGTGTGGGGCTCCTGGGGCCGGCATCGGCCAGCTCTGAGGCATGTCGTTTCCCCTGGTCGCCTGCCCTGACGCGGTCCCTGTCTCTCTCTAGTACTGTCCACACCTCCACCTCTTGTGTGCACGTCAGTCCAGCCACCCCACGGCCCCTCTACCCTTTTCCGTCTTTTGAGAAGATGTTCACCCTCTGCACCCTTACGTCTTATGTGTGTCTCTTGTGAATAGACACGATTCTCTTTTTCCTTCTGATCTTCATCTTTTAACTGTGCCGTTTGTCTGTTTCCACGTGTTATGACTGTTCGTCCATCTTGGTTTATTTTCGTCCTGTCCTTTCTTGCCTCCTCTTTCTCTTTTCCTCTCCTACTTTGGAGTATTCCCTTGCTCCTAGCTGACTGCTCATCCTAGAAATGGCCACTACTGGATTTTTCCAGGTGAAAAATTAATACCTTTGCCTTCCAGCTCAAAACACTCAGATGGGGGCTGGCCCAGTGGCGCAGCAGTTAAGTGAGCATGTTCTGCTTCAGCGGCCCGGGGTTCACCAGTTCGGATCCCAGGTGCAGACATGGCACCACTTGGCAAGCCATGCTGTGGTAGGCGTCCCACATATAAAGTAGAGGAAGATGGGCACGGATGTTAGCTCAGGCCCAGTCTTCCTCAGCAAAAAGAGGAGGATCGGCAGATGCTCAGGGCTAATCTTCTTCAACAAAAAAAAACAAAACTCTCAGACACTTCCATTCCATGACCCCATTCATTTTATACTGCTGTTGTTGCCTTCGGAGGGTTTTTAAAAAGAAATAAAATCGCCGCCTTATGATGATTCACACAGTCAGCGTGTTGAGATTTGCCCCCCATACGCCCCTTTCCTGCATCTCCGACCTGCGTCAGGAGCACTTGGCTTCTGCCTGACGCACGGTCCCCCGCACATCCTGGACCAGCGTCTGCTGACAGTGGCCGGCTCGCTTTTGCTTTTCTTCCGTTTTGGTCTCAAACTGTCTCCATGTTGGTTTTGTGTGGCAGACACCTCCCGGGAGGTGGCGTTTGGGCGAAAGGGCAGCCGCTCTCCTCCAGCTCTGGCCCCTGCATTTCTGTCGAGAAGCTGGCTGCAGGGCTCCTGGGTCGCTCCTTTGGAGATGGTCCCCTTTTCTGTTCCGTTCCGTCTCCTTGTGGCAGGTTCTGAGGATCTGCCGCTGTCTTGGGTGTTGTCCCGTCTCGTCGTCCGGTGTGCAGTGTGGGTCGCTCCAAGGACTCCTGCTTGGGGTTCCTTGGGCCTCGGGTCTCAGGATGTGTCTCCAGCTCTGCAGCTGCAGGCTCAGCACCTGCGTCTCCTCCCTCCCGGGGCACGAGTCCCTCCCAGCTGTGCTGCTCTGCTCTCCAACCCAGAAAGCAAGTGTGTTTCCTGTTCTTCTGGACGTTTTATTTGGGGCTGTCTTAAGTCTCCTCACTCTTGCATCTTCAAGCCTCTCCCTGTCTTGATATATGAAGCGTGTCGGCTCTCATTCTCAACAACGTCAGAGTCCGGAGTCTTCGCCAGCCCAGCTGCTCCCTGCTTGCCGGCTCTCCCTCATGGTGCCTTCCTTTCATGTGTGTTTGTGCATTTTGATCATGAACGCCTCACTTTCCTTGGAACTTGGGGCGTTTTCTGAGTCCCGAGTTGAGGATGGTTCACCTCAGCACATCTTGCTGCTTCCGGGCACTGCTGATCTGTGGCAGCCTGACGTCGTCGGCTGGAGGGTTTGGGGACCAGGCACAGGATGTACATTTGGTTTGCACACTTGACTGGGAGTCTGCTGTGAGCTCTCGGGAGCTTTGCCACCACCCCTGCCCGCAGCCCCTTGATGCAGCACCAGCTTTCAGGCCTATGATTGTCCTTTCCTTCCTGGGGTCAGAGGTTGGTGGGGATTTATTTCCACTTCATTCTTCTCGCTGCAGGGGCAGCCCCCAGGATCCCGCTCAGGGGGCAGCCTCCGTCGAGGATGCTGGATGTTGCCTCCTGTCCCCGAGCTCTGCAACACTGTGAGGTGACGGTCACTTCACCCCCTTGAGTGCACTCCCTGAAGGCAGCGCCTGTCCAGCCTCTCCTGGCCTCGCTGGGTGCCCCTTCCCAGCGTCCGTGCCCTGAGAGTCCTTCCTCTCTTGCCAGTCCGTGAGGCACTCAGGAAGATGTTTGTCAAGTGCTCTCCCCAGCATTTCCAGCTGCCTTCCTCAGAAGGGCTGGTCCGGGTACCTGGGTCTTGACAGGGCCGCAGAAAGAGCACACATGTTAGCATTTACTTCTCCCTGAGTCGATCCTGCAAGTCCAGCACCAGAACTGGGTCATCCAGTGTTGCGCTGTGCCTCAGGGAGTGAGTTGGTGGGAGACGCTTGCTTCCCCATGAGTGTGAGAGACATGGAAGGTTCCAGGCTGGGAGAGACTCACTGTGGACAGAGGGAAACAGAGTCATGTGGCCAAGTTCTCTGAGGTAGCAGCTTTCCGAACACAGCGAAAGGTGTTTTCCTTTCAGGGGAGCTCTTTGGGATGTGCGTTCCATCACTGCATATTGCTGGGGGCCTGCTCTGTGCCAGGCACTGGAGGGTAGCTGCACCTTCTAGTTGGGATGACAGAAAAGCCTACAGAGCCTGACTGGGATGACAGTACCTGTGAAGGGGCGGCAGGTGGGGTGGGATGTGTGTTCTGTCAGGGATGACCTTGTGACCTGCGGTGATGTATTCTGTGAGGGGGCAGCAGATGGGGTGGGATGTGTGTTCTGTCAGGGATGACCTTGTGACCCGGGGTGATGGTTCCTGTGAGGGGGCAGCAGATGGGGTGGGATGTGTGTTCTGTCAGGGATGACCTTGTAACCTGGGATGATGGTTCCTGTGAGGGGGCAGCAGGTGGGGTGGGATGAGTGTTCTGTCAGGGATGACCTCGTGACCTGGGGTAACGGTTACTATGAGGGGGCGGCAGGTGGGGTGGGATGTGTGTTCTGTCAGGGATGACCTTGTGACCTGGGGTGAGGTTCCTGTGAAGGGGCGGCAGGTGGGGTGGGATGTGTGTTCTGTCAGGGATGACCTCGTGACCTGGGGTGATGGTTCCTATGAGGGGGCTGCAGGTGAGGTGGGATGTGTGGTGTGTAGGATGACCTTGTGACCTGGGGTGATGGCTCCTGTGAAGGGGCAGCAGGTAGGGTGGGATGTTTGTCCTGTCAGGGATGACCTTGTGACCTGGGGTAACGGTTACTATGAGGGGGCGGCAGGTGGGATGGGATGTGTGGTGTGTCAGGGATGACCTTGTGACCTGGGGTGATGGTTGGTGTGAGGGGACGGCAGGTGGGAGTGGGCTCAGGCGGGGGGTGTTGTGTTGTCTATTGATGACATGCTAGTGGCAGGTGGGATCTGATCATGGTCTTAGATGAGGTAAGGCAGTGTTTGTGGGGCGCCTGGGAACAGTAGGCACAAAGGCCCTGAGGTGGGCAGTGACAGGGGCAGTCATTAGCGCCTCCACACACCCGCTGTGCCCCAGGGAGCTGTGGTGCAGTGGTTCTCAAACTCCTGACCCAGGGGACCGTCCTCCTGTACCAGCGTGTTGGTGGAAGGGACGTGTGGCACCCTCAAGGGAAGCCCTCCTGCTGGCAGCAGCCAGTGTGGCCATGCGGGGTGTCTGCAGGGCGCTGTCAAGAGCACCAAAGACCTGTGGTTGTGTCTTTGCCCCTAAGTTTGTAGCTGTCTCCCTTCCTCCCTCCCTCCATCTGCCAAATTCCCCCCAAATTCCCCCCGTCCGCATGGCTCTGACCACAGGGGCCGTCTCTCACTGCGCAGCCCATGTGGGCGTCCTCCCTCCACCATGGTCAAGCTCCCCAGGCAGTAAGCTCGCTCGTGTCCCACTCTGCTCGTCCTGTGCCGCTGTCCAGAAGGTCATGTCTCATGGAGCTATGCGTGTGTCCTCGGGGCCAGGCCTCAGGGCCCGGAGCAGAGGAAGACAGGAGCTCTGCTGTG
Source organism: Equus asinus (assembly GCF_041296235.1). Taxonomy (NCBI): domain Eukaryota; kingdom Metazoa; phylum Chordata; class Mammalia; order Perissodactyla; family Equidae; genus Equus; species Equus asinus. The sequence continues at coordinate 22,282 of NW_027225308.1, read as the reverse complement.
TTCCAGGGTCAGAAGGACCCGGGCTGCCGCACGAGGCGAGGGGTTCCTGGAGATCAGCGAGCTGTGTGTCCACCCCCAGGAACAGACACACGAGCTGAGGCAGAGACAGGCCCTCGCGTGGCAGCCCTGGGCGTGGAGGCCTCATGCGTGTGTGTGCGTCTGTGTGTGTGTCTCCATCGCGACCAGCAGGCCCTTCCCCGCCAGTCCTGACTGGGAGGCCCATTTGGCTGTTGGGCCCCATCCCCTTCCTGTTCCTGCCCCTGGAGACAAGCGGACCAGCAGACGGTGGGGGATGGAGAAGGAGGAACAGGTGACTGAGCCGGTGCCATCGCTGTCGTGGGAATCTCTGCGCCATGTGCTCAGGAAGCGGGTAGAAACCGTCAGATGTGGTTCATCCCGTGCAGTGTGAATACTGCCTCCTAGAGTGCTCAGTCTTTGCAGCTTCGGAAGACACGTTGGCGCGTCTCCACCCACAGAGGTTTGGTGAACTTGCTCCTGACGCGTGGTTTCTGCCCCTTGCGAGGCCCACACAGGACCTGGGGCTCCCCGTGCCCTTGGCCCAGGCTGGCCCCTCTGCCCGGGTGGCCCATCAGCTTCTCCCTCTCGGACTGCGGCCGAGCCTGCATCACGGGGGCCCGGTGTCCATCCTCCTTGGAACTGGCCCCCCATGTCCTTCTCTATACCTCTGGCCTCTCCTGTTGTCCGAGGCCTCCCCGCCCAGCAGGGCCATGGGAGGGTCGATGGGCCACTGTACAGACCTCAGACGTTGTCCCCGTGGTGCCGGTCGTTCTGAGTTCGTGAGCACAGGGCACGTGCTCAGATGTCATAAAGTAGCTCCCAGTGCTGCCTTGGACCATCTGTTAGACCAACGAGAGAATGAAGCCGACTACAAACGTGATCTAAAAACTCCCGTGTGGTGACAGACGTCACAAAGTAAATAAAAAGACGTGGGGCCTGGGGACGGAGGACAAAACTCACAAAGCCGAAGACACGTGCCGCCCTGGGAATGGTCAGAGGAGGAACAGAAATGACGGCACAGCGTGGAGTAGAGAAGGGGCAGGGAAGATGGTGTCCTTGCCTTTTAGACAAATGAGGAGATGCTCCACCTGGTTCAGAGTACGGTGGGGGTGGAGCATGATGCCTGTGTGGTGTCTTAGTTCCCCCAGACGGCGGAACCTCAGTTTGACAGCGCCCTCTGCTGACGGGGCAGGAGGGAATGCGGTGTCGGAGATGGTGGTGGCCCCCGGAGCTCCTCCCGCAGGAGCACGTGGACGAGCCACACTCTTGCGGTGCTGAGGCCGTGCCGGCTGCCTCCCTGTGCTCCCATTCAGATTGGGGCCTTTGTAAGCTTCTTGCACTCGCTCACCTTTAAACAACGCAGGACAGGCGCCTAGCCCGTGGTGGGGACCGCCCACCTTTAGGACTGTGGTGTGTGCAGACACCAGCACCAGGGACACCAGGCCCCCAAAGCCCCCTCAGGAGGTGCTTGCATGTATCCTCACGCCTAGGACAGGAGCCACGAGCACTCGCTGCTGCTGCTGCTGCTCCACAAAGGGGCATGCTGGCCTCCCGCCCTCCCCTCACGTGTGGTGGCGGCCGGGTCACCGCGAGGTCACCAGGGCACAAAGGCCACGTTACTTCCCCAGGCAGAGCCGCCAGGACCCCAGGGCAAAGCCTTGCTCGCGGATCCCAGCCTGGATTCGCATCTGCGTAGACTGCGGATTCATGAGGAGGTCTGGTCGCCACGCGTGACTTGTGCAGATGAAGACAGACTTCCTCGTGAGTGTCCAGCGAGGTTCCAGAGCTGTCGCTTGGCAGCCCTTGGGCAGGAAATGTCCCTATGTCTCCACAGGAGGGGGGCACAGATAGTGGGCGTGAGCGACACAGGGCCTGACACCACATGTCCAGGACGCCCCAGTGAGCCCACCCCGCTGCTTTCAGGGCTTCGTGTGGTGGAGTCAGCATCACGCCGTCGCCAGCTGGAGTGTGCCTGTGGCCATCCAGGGGGAGGAGGGCACCCATGGGGACGCTCGGGCCAGCCAGGGGGGCGAGGGTGAGCCTCGTGGTGGATTGCTGTGCACTGACAGCCGCAGGAAGATTTGATTTAAGTTCTTTGTCACGTTCTGTCCATTTTGTCAAAGTCCATTTCTCAGGACCGGCCTGAGTATTAACTGTGTAACGGGTCTGGCAGAAGCCGGCTGACACGGTGACAGCAACCTCGTTTTCAGGAATCACACCTGGTCGTAGGCGAGAGGCCGAGCAGTGTGTCTGCATGGAGGCGTAGCAGCGCTGTCATCCCTCTTCCTTGTCCTTTCCCAGGTGACCAGGTGCGCGGCCTCCTAGCGCTGACCAGCAGCGAACGACGTCCCTGTGACTTAGCAGCCCAGGGGTCTGTGTCAGCCCAGCCATGGACTGGGGAGAAGGCACATGGTTGACAACGGCTCCAGAACCAGCCCAGGGGCAGCCACCCCACAGTGTAGGTGCCCTGCCCTCTGCCTGGAGCGCCAGACTCCTTGTGCCTCAGTTTTCCCACCGTGAATACAGGATGCTGGGGGCACGTCAGTCACAGATTGTCCTGAACGCGGCAGTTGAGTGAGATGGCTCATGGGAAGATGTGGTCGGTGCTCAGGAAACACCAACACCGTATTGCACAAAGGTACAAGGGCAGCGACTGTGGCCGACAGCTCAGGGCATTGGGCTCGCAATTCATTCCGCCTCGCGGGAGAGAAGAAAAGAGAAAGACGGGAAAACGGAACCACCGCCACAAGGCAAGGAAACAGGCACTCAGGGGCCTGCCCCGGGGGCACAGCAGTTAAGTTTACAGGCTCCGCTTCGGTGGCCTGGGGTTCGCGGGTTCGGATCCCAGGCGCAGACCTAGCACCGCTCGTCAAGTCACGCTGAGGCGGCCTCCTTCATATGAAGTAGTAGACGATTGGGACAGATGTTAGCTCAGTAACAGTCTTCCTCACAAAAAATTAAAAAAATGAAAAATGGCCCTCAGTCTTTGTTCCAGAAATCGAGGGGAAAAGTTATCTTCCTCAAAGCGAATCGTGGGCACCCCCAGCAGATCTGTTGAACCGAACCCTCTCCTTCCAAGGAGGCAGCTCTGGGTGTGGCTTCCCCTCCCGCCTGTCCCTGGGCCACGGTGGGTGTGGTTTTGGCTCAGTGCTGCTGTGCAGGGCTGTCACATCAGGACTCAGTGATTCTGACACTGTAACCCAATCCCCGTGGAACAGGACATCCCGGGCTGGGAGGAGGGGGATCAGCCTGTGTCCCTGGGTGCTGACTCGGGCCGAGTCTCGTGAAGGGTGGGCCCGAGGTCATCGTCCAGCCTTTGCTCTGCTCTGAGGCTTAGTCCACAGTGTGGTCCTCGTGCTTCCCACCGTCCATGGCAGATCCACCTCGCTCAGCACAGCCGGCCTGCAATAGGTGCCGGAACCTCAGGGCCGCCCTTTGCAGCCTCTCCTTTCTGATCACCGTGCCGTCCACATCTGCCTCTCGGCTCTCAGCACTGAGGTGACCCTGCGTCAAACCCCTGACTGTTTTATTTGCCCTGTTGTGATCACAGGGCTCATTGTCGTGCGTCTGCAGGCTCTCCCCATAGCCCCCCAGTACAGCAGACTCAGGACAGCAACACCTCTGGACGTGTTGCTGTCGTCTGTGGGTCACGTCAGTGGGGCAGGACAGAAAGCGTTTACAAGTGACTCCTCCTCCTAGTGCTGGAGGGAAAACAGACAGGTGACACAGGGCGTCCCGGGACATGACTGAGGGGACGCGAGGCCGTCCCGAGATGTGACTGAAGGGGACATGGGGCCATGCTGAGACGTGACTGAGGGGATGCGGGGCAACCCTGAGACATGACTGAGGGGGACATGGGCCCCTCCCGAGACGTGAGTGAGGGGGACGAGGGACCGTCCCGGGACGTGAGTGAGGGGATGCAGGGCCGTTCTGAGACGTGACTGAGGGGGACGTGGGGCCATCCTGAGACGTGACTGAGGGGACGTGGGGGGCCACCCCAAGACATGAGTGAGGGGGACGTGGGGCCATCCCGAGACGTGACTGAGAGAACATGGGCCGTCCCTGAGATGGACTGATGGACTGAGGAGGACACTAGCCGGTCCCAGAGGCTGCAGCTGGGTGGTGAAGAGGCCCCCGTTGCAGGACGAGATGTGTAGGACACCCGCAGGTTTCAGTGGGGAGCCGTGTTGACTGTGTATCCTGGTGGCAAATTGGTAGTGCTGTTGGTGTCTGGTGTTCCAGCCCCTGGTCCCTGTGGCATGAGGCGGTGGCTGCATGAGCTGTGCTCTGTCACTCGGCCTTGGGGAGGGTGGCTGACATGTGAGTGCCCCGTGGCGCATGGAGGGGACCCCCCACCTGGGCGTTCGGGCCTGCTGGCGGTGCCATTCCTCTGGGTAAGAACCACGCTGTGCCCGGTCACTGGGCCGGCCCTGAACCCTCTGTGGTGTTTCCTCGGCCTGCTGTGTTGTGTGTGTGTCTCCTGCACGCTCAGGGTCTGCAGGTCCTATGTGGTCCCGTGGTGTCCCGTGTGCATTGGGTTCCCCAGACCTTGTTGAGTTGGGGACCCTCACAGTGCACTCTCCTGACCATCTGCCCACTCCCGGCCCCATCAGCCCCCGTGGCCTCAGGCATTGGGTTTTTGCTGCTCAGTCCAGTCCTTCCCCAGTAGGACGCTGGGCTGTTCCTGCCTCCTGAGACTGTGGCCTCGTGTCCCCAGCCCTAGAGAATGTAGGGTGTAGACCGGAGATGCGTCCATGGGCCAGACTGTGCCTCCCCGTCACTGCCCGTCGAGGCCGACCGGGTGCCTGGTCCTCGGCGGCCGTCTACGACCCGGCTCCCAGGAGCTGTTTCTGGCCCCAGAAGGCCTCTCCTGAGTCAGCAGGGAGATGCTGCTGAGTCCTGCTGGGCGACCGTGCCCACCGTAGTGGGAACAGCGAGCCTCATGGGCTCGGCCTCAGAGGAGATTCAGAGCCTCTCCCCCCTCGGTGCTGCAGACCCGGCCTGGGGCCAACTTTCGGCAGTCATTCCTTAACCGGGTCCACTGAACAGCTCTTTCTGCTTGGGGGCATTTTAAACAACCGTGTTTTATATACAGAGTCCCCCCTTCCGCCTGTAACGACAGCCCCACAGCAGGTCAGCTCCCTGAATCCCCGAGGGCACGTCCCGACACCACTGTGTCTTGGAAAGCATGTCAGGAGGTCAAACTTCTCCGAAGTAGTTGCTGCTGAAGGTGCTGGCTTCACTTGGGGTGGCTCAGCTGCCGTTCTGCCTTCTGGCGAGAAAGAGGCTGCAGGGCCAGATCCTTTCCCGGAGGGCCATCCCAGGTCAGGTGACAGACGTACGTCCCATTCTCCGGGAGGCACACGTGGGAACCAGCGACTGCAGGTGTGGGCCCCAAAGAGAGGCCACACCTGTCCTGGCTGTGAGCGAGCGCCATTGACGGCCCGCCTGGAGGACCCTGACCCCAGGAGGACTGCGGGGCAGGCTCCCCACAAGGACCTGTGCCAGCCTCCCTGGCAGCCTGGGCCGTCAGCTGTCACTGTTGCGGGGTCACACTGAGGCAGGGCTGGGGGAGGCTCAGCAGTGTGGATCAGTGGTATGTGACGCTCTCTTGTGGTGTGTGACCTTTCGGATGCGGGTGGCCTCATGGCTGGAGTTGGCCCCCAGGATTGTCTGGCGTTCTGTGCACATTGGGGTTCCGTGGCCCCGTGCGCTCACTTTGAGAACGGTGCCGCCCCTGTCTGTTACGGGTTCATGTGAGGACGATGTTTCCTGTTCCCAAGTCCTCACCACCTGTCTCATTTCTCAGGTCCAGACAAAGGAGGAGCCCCTGCCACCAGCCAGCAGCCAGAGCATCCCCACCTTCTACTTCCCCCGAGGCCGTCCGCAGGGGACAGTGGACGTCGATGCCGTCATCGCCAAGATTGAGCGGACCTTCGCCCAGTTTCCGCACGAGAGAGCCACCATGGAGGACATGGGCAAGGTGGCCAAGGTGGGTGCCCTGCGTGCTGCCTCTGGGCAGCACCACGTTCACGGGTTGGTGCTTGTGTTCTGTTTTCAGGATCTGAAACACAGTGGAGACTCTGTATTAACGGTTGTGCCAAATATTGAAGACAGACATGCCTGTGCGTTGTTGCCCTCCCAGATGGAGCAGCGTTCACCTTTGCATTTTTTAAGCAACTGATCCCCTGAGGTCCAGCCTGGGCCTTCCTCTCCGCCCTCCTGCCCCGTGTCTCTCCCTGTGTAGGGTGGGTGCTAGTGGACCCACAGTCCATGCGCAGCAACATGTCGATTTTGAACTTAGCCTAACACATGATCCCCCGTGCATTGTCTCACCATTTGGTTTTGAAATTCGGTGGCATGTCTCCAGGCCATCCATGTTGACATGTGTAGACACACGTAGACGAGCACAATCGTGGTTTCCCACATCGCCTCAGCCGCGTGGGAAGGCTCCCGTGTAGCCGGCGGCTGGCACGGCCCCTCCTGGGTGCTGGCGTTGACGCGTCCCGCTCCCCCATGGATCGGGCTGCCTTGGGCTGTGCTCCTGAGCTCCGCCTTCAGGCCGCATTGGGGTGCTTGTGCTTCCCCTTTGCCCCTGTGCTTCCGGGGTGCTTTCTCTCTCTTTCTTCATCCCCACCCTCCCCTCTGGAATGTCTCTTCCTATTCTGGATGCTGACCCTCCGTCCATGTGTGTTGTGAGCAGGTTCTGTTCCACCTGCTGAATGGTTCACGTGCTTCCTTTTGCTTGCAGTTTTTAGGGCTTGTCCTCTTTTCTTGTTGGAACTGCTTTATTGAGATATAACTCTCGGACCACAGTTCACCCATTTAAAACGTACAACTCAGCACAATGCAGTGTATGCCCGGAGTTGTGCAGCCATCATCGTAGTCAACTGGAGGACATTTTTGTCACCCCCTAAAAGAAACCCTGTACCCTTTAGCTGTCATCCCCCCTCCCCCACCCCCAACTAATCCACTTCCTGTCTCTGTAGGTTCGAGTATCCTGGACATCTTATGTAAACAGATCCATACCATGTGTGGCTTTTTGTGTCTGCCTTCTTTCCCTCAGCACACAGCCAGACCCGGGCGACACTGGGGGCTCGGCTCCAGGCCCCCACAACAAAGTGAATGTCACCATAAAGCAAGTCACACGAATTGTTTGGTTTCCGAGTGCAGATAAAAGTTAGGTTTATGCTATGCTGTAGTCTAAGTGGGTGATAGCATTATGACTAAAGAAAAGTGCATACCCTAATTAAAAAATACCATATTGCTAAAAAATGCTAACCAGCACCTGAGCCTTCAGCAAGTCATCTTCTCTTTGCTGGTGGAGCATCTGGTGAAAAACGCAATAAAGCAAAGCGCGGTAAAGCGAGGAGCAATAAAGGAAGTGCTTTATTGCAAAATAAAGCAAAAATACAAGCGAGCCTGTGTTTTCAAGGTTCGTCTGTATTGGGGCGTGTGTCAGTGGCACGTCCTTTCAGCGTCCCGTTGTGCATTTATCCATTCATCAACTGATGGACGTCTGGGTTGGCCCACCTTTGGGCTGTGGTGCACAGGGCTGCTGGAACACGCGTGTGCGAGTCTTGGTGTGCAGGTGTAGGGTTCTCTCAGATATACACACCTAGGAGTGGAATTGCTGGGACACATGGCGACACCATGTTTAACGCTTTGAGGAGCCACAAGACCATTTCCCAAAGCAGCTGCCCCATTTTGCATTCCCACCGGCAGCGTAGGAGGGTTCCGATCTCTCACACCCTCGCCAGCACTTGTGTCTTGCTGATTGTAGACAGCGTGTCCTAGGGGGCACGAAGTGTCTCCTGGTGGTTTTGACTCGCATTTCCCTGAAGACTGTCATGTTGAGCAGCTTTTCATCTGCTTATTGGCTATTTGTGCATCTTCTTTGTAGAAATGTTTGTTTAGATCCTGTGCCCGTTCTTTAACTGGATTGTCACTTTATTGTCCAATTGTAAGAGTTCTTTATATATTCTAGATTCAAGTCCCTTATCCAATACTTGGTGTGCATTTTTTCCCATTCTCTGAGTTGTTTTTTCTTTTTTTTAATTATATGTACTCAGCACCTGAAAAACTGAGAATTGACCTGAGTCTTTTTTAACCTTTTCTTTTTTGCTGAGGAAGACTGGACCTGAGCTAACATCTGTGCCAGTCTTCCTCTATTTTGGATGTGGGCTGCTGCAACAGCATGGCTTGTTGAGCGGTGTGTAAGTCTGTGCCCAGGATCTGAACCCACCAACACTGGGCCACTGAAGCAGAGTGTGCAAACTTAACTACTGTACCACCAGGCTGACCCCTTTTTTCAGTTTTTGATAGTCTTCCATGATGCCAAAAAGTTTTTGTTTGTTTGATAAAGTTCACTTTATCTGTTTTTTCATTTGTTGCCCGTACTTTTGCCGTCATATCCAAGAAATCATTGCCAGATGCAAGGTCATGAAGATTTGCTTTTGTTTTTTCCTGAGAGTTTCTAGTTTCGGCCTTTACGTCTAGGTCTTTGATCCATTTTGAGTTAATTTTTGAATATAGTGATGCAGCGGTCAAACTCCATTTTTTACGTCTGGAAATCCAGTTGTCTCAGCACCAAGGCTGAAGAGACCATTCTTTCCCCGTCCAGCGGCCCTGGCCCCCTTGTTGAAAATCAGTTCCCCATAAATATGAGGGTTTAGTACTGGATTCTGATTCTAGCCCTTGACCTGTCCTTGTGTCTTTATGCCAGTTCCACCCTGTCTTGATTACTGCTGCTTTGTAGTCGGTTTTGAAATGGGACGTGTGAGTCCCTTCTCAAGCTTGTTTTGGCTCTCCGTGGACCCTTGCAACTCCTTATGGATTTTAGGGTCAGCTTGTCAGTTTCTGCAGAGACGCCAGCTGGGGTTCTGCTGGGCTCGCGTTGACTCTGTAGATCGGTGTGGGGAGTATGGCCGTCTTACTACTGTCTTCTCATCCGTGTACATAGGACGTCTTCCACTCATTTAGGTCTTAGTTTCTTTCGAAGATGTTTTGTAGTTTTCAAGTATAAGTTTTGCACATCTTCTGTTAAATTTGTTCTGAAGCATTTTATTCTTTTTGATGCTATTATAACTGGAATGCTTCTCTGAATTTTATTTTCAGCTTGTTCATTGCAAGTGTATAAAAATGCAATTAATTCCTGTGTACTGATCTTGTATCCTGCAGTCCTCTGAACTCATTTATTCGTTCTAATAGTGTTTTAGCGTATTCCTTAGGATTTTGTGTGTACATGATCATGTTACCTGCGGCTAGAAATAGTTTCGCTTCTTCCTTCCCGGTGTGGATCTGTTATTTCCTCGTCGCGCCCGACTGCTCTGGGAAGAACCTGTAGCGTGGTGTGGTGTTGATGTCCGAGAGTGGAGGTTCTTGATCCTGCCCTTGGGAAAAGCATCCAGTCCTTCACCGCTAAGCATGCTGTGAGCGTGGGTTTTCACAGATACCCTTTATCGGGTTGGGGACCTTCCTTTCCATTCCTGGTTTGGTCAGCGTTTTTATCAAGAAAAGATGTTAGCTTGGTCGGATGTTTTTCCTGTGTCTGTTGAGAGGCCCGTGTGGTTTGGTTCTTTATTCTATGGATGAGGTGCATTACGTGAGTTGGTTTTTCCAATGTTAAACCAACCTTGCGTTCTGGAGCAAATCCCACTTGGCCATCGTGTGTGGTCCTTTTTCTGCGTGGCTGGATTTCACTGGCTGGTATTCTGTGGATGGTTTTTGTGTCCGTATCCAGAAGAGATACTGGCTGGCAGTTTTCCTGTGATTCCTGTGTCTGGTTTTGGTATTAGGGTAACACTGGTCCAAGAGGAAGATCGGAAGTGTCCCCTTCTCTTCTGTTAGAGATCGCCTTTTTAAAGTATGTTTTTAAATTTTGTTTTATAAGTATGTAAAAACGTACATGGTTCCAAGGTCAAAACTCACAAACCAGATATATTCCCATAAGTCCAGAGTCTACCCCTGTCTGTTCAACTCTGCTCTCTTCCTCCCCCATAAGTAACAGTTTTCATAAATTTGGCTTATCCTTTATTTTTTAATATGAGCAAATACCTACAAATATACATCTGTGTATGTACACACATATTTAATTTCTTCCCTTTCTTGGATGAGAAGTAGCACGCTGTTCTATGCTTGGGTGTGTTCTCTCTGAACATTATGGGTGGCGATCACTCCCCATTGGCGAGGTGGTCCTCGCTTTGCATGTTCGTGTGGGAGCATGAAAGTGACCCCACGAGCTGAAACCTGTGTAGCTTTTCTACTTCTTTGGCGGCTTTCTCCGGGCACGGTTGCTGGGCGAGAAGCAGTGGGTGTCTGCTGTGGACAGTTTGGTGAGCTCCAGTGGGCCTGTCAAGCCGTCAGCACAGTCAGCATGATGAGCGTCTCCACTGGCCCCTAAACTCTGCTTCATTCTCATCCCTCCCACCCCCAGCCCCAGGCTCCCTGTGGTCACTATTGATTAGGGATTTCTAGAATTGTACATAAACTAAATCATACTGCAGATACTTTCATTCTTTTTATGGTGGTAAAATTCACATAAAGTTCCACCAGCATTTTAACCATTTTAAGATGTACAATTCAGGGGCCTTTATTTCATAGACAGTGTTGCACAACCATTACCACTGTCTGGTTCCCGAACATTCACATCCCCCTACAAGGGAATCCCGGGTTCTGTAGCAGTCACTCCCCATTCCCCACGCCCAGCCCCTGGCAACCATGAGTCCCCTTTCTGTCTGTGGATTGGCCTGTTGTGTTTCAAAAAGATCTGGGCAAAAGTTTTGATACAAATGAAAATAAAACCAAACCCACCTTCCCTAAGCGTCATTTTTTAAGAACAGCCAGAGAAGTGTGATGGTTTGGTGCCTAAGCTTCCTTTCCTGCTGAAATTCTCATCCAGCCTGGCACCAACCTGAAGGAAATCACCTCACTCCTCATGCTCATCGCCCTTCCCTCTTGGGACCTGGGACCTTCCTCCCAGGACCGTGGGGTTAGGGGCTAATAATGGAAGTGAAGTCACTTAGAAAACACAGAAAAGCAACTTTAGGAGATATGTCACTTCAGGTAATCTAATCCCATCCATCAAACAAAATCTGCAAGTGTTTGGTGGTGAGGATGTGGTCTATTTTCCAGAAATCACAGACAGCTTATATTGCTTCCTGTGAAAACTTTTTCACCTCCTGTACAAGCTCCCATCCAACCCAAGTACGTTTCTTAAGTAGTCTCAACAGAAAAACTAACCTGAGAATGATTTAACGGGACTTTCAATTCTAAAAGATCCAGTGTCAAACGCTTTATGATCAACTTCCTTTGGCACCGCAGAGCCCACGGCCTCAGCACGCTCTCCCGGCTGCATCCTCTCTCTCATTGCCTTCTTCACAGCAGCGAGGCGACCCCCATCTGCGATCCCAGCATCATCATGTTTTGGTTCACTCGCTATACCCGAGACAACTTTTTCCTACAAAGAGAAATTATGACATTTACTAAAGCAACTCATTACCATCTTATAAGAAAAATGAATAAAGCATGCCTAAAATATTTCACACATCCATCTTATGCTTATCAAGTTCCTAGTATGTGCTAAACATGCTGGGGGTCAAAGGTAAAGGACAAAGTTCCTGCCCTCAAGGAGTTAGTTGTGGTTGTCGTTTAATGTAAACAAAGATAGGACCCTTCAACATGTCTAAAAACTGATGGAAAAGAGAGAACAAGGCTAACTGATGGGATGAGAGGTCAATGAATAAGAGATCTGGGGGAATGGTTCCAAAGTATAGATAAAAGATTAGTTTGATTTTAACTGTTCAGTAGTCTTAACGGTGGCCTATAAAATAATGTAGGAGAGAAACACTGGTGGTAAGGGGCAGAATTACAAGGCTCCGACATAATGCTGTCTTGACACAGCCGTTATCTGCGTCACTGATGGTGTTATGTCCCCAGGACTAAGCACCCGATAAGAAATGCGCACGGCAGGTCCAAATGTCCCAGCATCCTTCCTGTTTAACAGACTTGAAATTCATTCAATCAATCTCGTCACTGTCCTCAGGGCCTTTGTCATTAGTAAGACATTACTAACGTCTTACTAAGACATTACTTCATTAGTAAAATAAGGAGACTTCATTAGTAAAACAATCCTACAATAATCCTTTAATACTCTAACATCTTAAACTCCTAAGACAGAATTCAAAACAGAGTTTTTATTTGGATTACACAGCATAATAAAGTACCAGTTTAGAAACCTGATTTTACAACCAGAGGCATTTTTCTAAAATCTAAAAGAAAAAGTGGCAGGGCTCCAAGCTGGCTTGAGAAGTAGCAATTCTGAACCAAAAGCTTGGAGTTAAAATATTTTGGGAAAAAAATTAGTACAAATAGATAAGAATGGAATCTATCATGTCAACAAAGCCAATTTTACAGAGAAAATAGGAAATTTTACATGATAAAATTTGGGAAGAAGAGAGAGAGTCTAAGAGTCATTGTTCCTCTTTTCTACTTAAAAAGTTCTTTCATTTTGAAATATATCACACACAAGAGTATAGAAAGCAGAGATGGCATAACCTGTGGGTTAAGAACATGGGTTCTGGAATGAGAAACCCAGCTCCACCCTGGGCACGTGCTCGAGTCTTCCTGGCCTCAGATTCCCCACCCGGGGATAACGGCACCCACCTCACAGGACTGTTGTGAGGATTAACTGAGTCAATGTGTGTGAGGGCCTGGGAAGCATAGTTGGCACATTATATAAATTATGTACTACTGCTATTATTACTGCAAAACAATGTATAGGTACAGTTTAAAGAATAAAACACACTGGTACATACCGTTACTTAGCAACTCAGAAGCTCTCAGGAGGACCAAATCCAATCTCAGCCCCACCTCCCCCGCCAGAAATAACCATCCTGAATTTTGTGTTGACCTTTCCTCACTCTTCAAGACAATCAGGACATTGTAATAGATGACACGTTTTGTGAAATGAAAAACCTGAAGCTAAATGTTTCTAAAGCTTAAATTCATTAAAGTAAAAGTCTATATTAGAAATCCACAAATTTACCTGAAACACATCTTTGCTCGTATTGCTGGCTTTCTCCCATCCACACTCCTCAAGTATGGTCAGATTGTTGAATTTCTGGCGTAGATCCTGTATCTGTTAATAAATGAAGCACAAGTTTATCAGATTAATGCTAACCATATTAAATTTACAAATTAATGCCCAAAAGCTTCAAACAAATTGACAACGACTTGGACTGGTGACATAAAATTAGACTGTCATTGTCAATTTTGTATTCAAATGAATTCTTATGGTAAAATTGTTCATTGTTATTTTATGTTAAAAATCTACATAAAGGATGTCATATGTGAATAACTCCCAAACTATTTTGATGACTAAAATGGTAGGAGAGATATCCTAAATTATACAGTGTGAACACAATCTCTCCGTTTTTTTTTTGTTTTTTTGTTTTTTTTTTACAGTTTATTTATCCCTTCTCCTACTGAGGAGCATATCCATTGCTTCCAAGTCTTGGCAATTATGAACAATGCTGCTATAAACATCTGTGCACATGTTTGTCTGGACACAGGTTTTCAGCTCATTTGGGCAAACACCAAGGAGCGTGACTGCAGCATCGTATGGTAAGACTCTGTTTAGTTTTGTAAGAAACTGCCAAACTGTCTTCCAAAGTGGCTGCACCATTTTGCACCCCCACCAGCTATGAATGAGTGCTCCTGTTGCTCCACATCCTCACCAACATCCGGTGCTGTCAGCGGTTTGGATCTTTGCCATTCTAATAAGTGTGTACTAGTGTCTCATTTTACTTTTAACTGGCAATTCTCTAAGGGCATATGATGTTGAGCATCTTATCTTTTCATACACTTACTTACCATCCATCTGTCTTCTTTGATCAAGTGTCTGTCTGTTCAGTTCTTTTGTCCATTTTTAAATCAGGTTGCTTGTTTTATCATTGTTGAGTTTTAAGAGTTCTTTGTATATTTTAGAAAACAGTCCTTTATCAGATAGGTCTTTTGCAAAAGTTTCCCCTAGTCTGTAGCTTGCCTTCTCTTTCTCTTGACATAATCTCATTTTATTTTCATTTTTATTGTTTTGGTGAGGAAGATCGGCCCTAACATCTGTTACCAATCCTCTTCTTTTTTCGCTTGAGGAAGACTGGCCCTGAGCTAACATCTGTGCCAGTCTTCCTCTATTTTGTACGTGGGTCACCACCACAACATGGCTTGATGAGTGGTGTAGGTCCATGCCTGGGATCAGAACCCGCAAACCCTGGGGCAATGAAGTGGAGTGTGCCAAATTTAACCACTATACCACTGGGCTGACCCTGGCACAATCTCATTTTAAAGGATTCAAATAATATACATACTAGCAGGATGGGAATGTATGATCCCATCCTTCTGGTATTTCCAATCTCCTCAAAGTGGTAACCACTGTCAACAGTTGGGTAAATATGCTTTGAGTCTCTGTTTATACAAATAGGTACTCTATTTGCATTTATACAAATAGGTACTCTCAATCTCCCTTTCTCAAAAAAATTTAAATGTCAAAAAGACTCAGGATTACACTTATGACCAATTGATTTTCAACAAAAGTGCCAATGCAATTCAGTGAGGAAAAGATAGTTTTTTCCAACAAACAGGACTGAGAAAAGTGGATATCTGCAAGAAAAAATATGAATTTGGGCTCTTTCCTACACCATACACAAAAATGAACTCCAGAGCCAGCCCTGATAACCTAGTGGTCAAAGTTCAGTATGCTGTGCTTTGACAGCCCAAGTTCAGTTCCTGGGTGTGGAACCACATGACTTGTCTAGCAGTAGCCATGCTGTGGTGGCAGCTCACACAGAAGAACTAGTAGGACTTACAACTAGAATACACAATTATATACCAGGGCTTTGGGGAGGAAAAAAAAGAGAGGAAGACTGGCAACAGATTTGCTCAGGGCAAATCTTTCCTAGCAAAAAATAATTAATCACAACTTAATTTTTTTAAAAAATGAACTCCAAATGTTCACAGACCTAAGTGAAAGAGATAAAGCTTTTAGAAGTAAACATAAGATAAAATCTTTGTGACCTATGGTTAGGCAAAAAGAGTTCTTGGAAATAATGCCAAAATCACAACATTAAAAAAATTGATAAACTGAACTTCATCAAAATTAAAAACAGCTGTGTTCCAAAAGATACCATTAAGAAAATTAAAGAACAAGCCACAAACTGGGAGGAAATATTTGCAAATATTTCTGATAAAGGACTTGTATCCAGAATATACAAAGAACACTTACAACTCAATAATAAAAAGACAGACCCAATTAAAAATGGGCAAAAAGATTTGAATAGATATTTCACCGAAGACGACATACAAATGTCTAATAATAAGCACATGAAAAGATGCTGATCATCATTACTCATTAGGGAAATGCAAATCAAATCTACAATATGACAGTTCACACCCCACAGGATGGCCAATACTAAGAGAGACAGGAGCAAGCACTGGTGAGGATGCGGAGCAACAGGAGCTCTCACACACTGCTGGCGGGCACGTGAAAGGGTGTAATCAATTTGGAAAGCAGTTTGGCAGTTTCTTAAATAGTTAAACAGAAATTTACCACATGATCCAGCCATATCTACCCAAGTGAAAGAAAACATGCCCACATGAAGATTTGTAAGTGAATATTCATAGATTATTCGTAATCGTCAAATAGTGGAAATGTCCATCAACTGGACGATACAGACTGATGTCTCCATGAACCGCTACTCAGCCATGAAAGGAACAAAGTACAGGCATGTGCTGCAACATGGAGGAACCCCAGAGACACCACGCCGAGGGAAAGAAGCCACATACAAAAGACCACATATTGGGTGATTCTTAGAATGAAACGTTCAGAAAAAGCAAATCTACAGAGACAGTAAGGAGACTCGTGGTTGCTTGGGACTGGGAGTGGCAATGGGAACTGACTGAAAACAGGCAAGAGGCATCTTTCTGCGGTGAGGAAAACGTTCTAAGTTTGGATTGCAGCGACGGTTGCACAACTCTGTAAATTTACTAAACATCATTGACTTTTACACTTAGAATGGGCAGATTTTATCATATGTAGATTGTTTATCCTCAGTATAGCTCTTTAAAATAAATAAAAGCCCCAGGAGCCAACTTGAAGAGGCTCCCACTGGCCAAAACTGGGAAATGAGCATCACTAAAGATAATGACTGTAAAAGATGCCAACACAAATACTTTTAAATCCATAAAATAATTATGATACTAAGAAAGACAAAATTAATTGGTCACCATTGAAGGATGCTAGTGAACCAACTCATTATTATGTCAACTGGTCATAAAGTGACTCCATAAACACTATTCACTTCTGCGCCATATAATTACCAGAATATTGTGTTTCTTCACATTTTTCTCTAGACTTCATCATTGCTTTGCTTTTTGTTTGCTTAGTTTTTTAATGTATCTATCATCAATTTGCCTCTAAAGTCTGCACAGTATGTATAAATTCCCTCTTAATACAACTAGAAAAGCAAACCACTCGGGTATTCTGTTCCGTTCAGCCTCAGAGACAGTATCTCGCCGAGCCCCAGCCTCCTGCTCCAGTCTGAACAGCTGCTTCCTAAGCCTGCTGCTCACCCTCTTTACTCACCTCAGCCACAATTCCCTTAGACTTTTTGGGGATCTGTCCCAGCTCCTTCCCCTTTCTTGGCTTACTCCCTCATTTTTGTGAGGGCCGTTCTCAGTTTCCTGAGAAAGGGTGCCTGGGAGGTAAAATTTCAGACTGTGTGTGTCTGAAACATGCCTTTCCACCCTCAAGCGTGACTGGCTGGGTATACAACACCAGGCTGAGTGTTATTTTCCCCGAGAAGTTCGAGGGCCTTGTTCTCCCAGCTTTCGATGTCGCTGTTGAGAAATCTAGGGATATTCTGATTTTTGACCTTTTGTATGAAACTTGTTTTTGCTCTCTGGAAGTTTCTAGATGTTTCTCCTCATCCCAAGAGTTGTACAATTATATTTCATTGTGCATTGGTGTGTGTCTACACTGACATACAGTGCTAGGCACTCAATGGGCTCCTTCAATCTGGAATTCAGGTCCTCCAGTTCCAGGAAAATGTCAAACTATTTCATTGATCATTTCCTCTCCACTATTTTTTCTGTTCTCTTTTTCTGGAATCCCTGTTATTTGGATATTATACTTCCTAGACTGGTCCCCTTAATATTCTTATCTAGTCTCTCCTCTTTTATCTCTCTCTTTTTGCTCTAATTTATGGGAGATCTCAGCTTCATATTCCATCTTTCTAGTGAATCTTACATTTCTGCTCATATAGTTTTTAACTTCAAAGAGCTCTTGTTGTCGTTCTCTGAATGTTCTTTTTTGCATAGCTGTTCTCATTTGGCAGAAAAAATGCCTGGTCTCTTTGAGCATATTAACACTTGCTTTTAAAGTTCTTTCTCCTGGATCAGCCCACGGCCTCATCCAGACAGCTTCCTTCCTGTGCTGCTGCGGCCCCTTCTTCCAGGTTTCGGGCTGTCTGCAAATGTCTCATGGTTCTTGGCCACTGGTTCTTGAATTAGTATTTTATATGCTTATTTCTAAAATAAGCTCAAAAAGCTAGAAATTGTCATCTCCCTACCTTCACTGATTTTCCTAGTAACGGCCTCTATCAGCGCTTTCTACACCAGATTGGTATGAGGGCTATGTCTGACTCTGATAAAACTATAAACTCCTCTGGGGTAGAGAATGTGCCTATTTGTCAGCTCCTCATACAACGCCTGACACACAGCAGGGACAATAACTGCTCGATGGACCCAGCTACTGAAGACTCGTCCTCATTTTCGCACACATGGAATCATCACAGACTAGGCAACAGCTGAATAGAATCTCAATTTCCAACCCATATAGAAATTACCCTGACAGTATGCAGGAGGAGGGGACAGCAGCCATAAAATTTAGACAGTGCTTTACAGTTTGTAAAGGGGCTAATATCTCCTTTAATATTACAGATACCTAAGCAGCCTCTACTACTCCCATTTTACTACTGTTACCTCACTTCCAAAAACATGCGACTCGAAAGTTAAGCCATTCCAAATCCTGGCCACATACCTGAAGGCTGGCCATGTTCCAGAACCCATCCAGGTCTGCACAGGTGGTATCCTTTTTGCCTCATTTGTATTCCAAATTGTCCACCAGTTCTTCAAGCCGTTTGAATATTTCTGCCTTAAGGAGTCTTTTTTGACCAACTGCGAGGGGAATAAGATCTTCTGCTAAGGAAAAGATGAGATTTTTAAAAGCTAGAGAACAAAACAGGACCTTGATTGCAAGTCAGCCAGCTGATAAGACGACCTCACCCCAAATATCCTGGGGCTTCCAGAATCAAACTCTTACCTTAAAGCAAAACAAAAAAACATCGACTACAAAACTTTGTCATACCAATACTGAGCATTAACTGTCTGCTTCTGTTCCCACTAAAACGTAGCAATATTCATTCTCATATATGTTGCTACATAGTAAACAGCATTCTGCTCACCTTGTATTTTACAAGAATTCAACCTCAAACAACTCACTGTACATCAGCATCTAAGGACTTCACACAGCACACAAATGATTTTTTCTAAAAAGCTTCTCCAAATAAGATTAAGGAAATATCAGAAAATTTGTTCCATATTTATTTAGGTCATTTTCATTCAGAAAATATTTTGCATAATTAAACAATACTAGATATAGATGTCACTCAAAAAGTCATAAAAAATCTAATAATAAAATAGGCAAACGTTTAACTCCCAGGAATGATTGCTAACATTCTAATTACTTACACCTTATAAGTCATCTACCATTTTAGCACAGAGATACTAGTGAACGTATGTTGAGAAATGAAAAGTCTTGCTATTTTGATTAACAAAACTATAAAGTTCGGCAACACTAGATTTTTGTTTCAGATAAATGTAGACATATTAAAATAAACAATGCAGAGCCACCCTGGTGGCCAAGTGGTTGGGTCCATGCACTCACCTGCAGCAGCCCAGGGTTCACTGGTTCAGATCCTGGGCCCAGACCTACACACCGCTCATCAGGCCATGCTGTGCTGGCATCCCACGCAGAAGAACTAGAATGACCTACAACTAGGATATACAGCTATATGTCAGGGCTTTGGGGAGAGGGAAAAAAAGGAGGAAGACTGGCAACAGATGTTAGCTCAGGGCCGATCTTCCTAAAAAGAATAAATACATAAATAAAATAAAATAAACAAAGCTAAGACAAAAAACATAAATGTTCCCTCCCCTTTGTTTGGAATCTATACTTCAAGCTTCCTTTCCCACTCAAGGCAGTCGGTCAATATTAATTCCTCTCTTTCATATCAGAGAATCTTTCTAAAATTATGACATGTTTCAGCTTTACAAATGTTTCTCATACTAATATCTAAGTATTAGCAATATGACACTTATACAATAGCGATTTTCCAGAGCTGATGCTTATTTTATGAACTGTGATATATTAAAATCCATAAATACAAGTTGATATCCTATACATGTCCATCTTTCTACACCTAAAACTTACGTGGATGGTTAATGCCAAGAGCAACTTTCCAAGCTAATATTTCTAGTTCTTTCCGTTCTCATTTATCAGAGATGAAACAGAAAGAACCAGACATGCCTGAGTTCTGTCTTTACTTCTGGTATTGCCCATGGAACTGAGACCAACCCAACTGCCCAGAGTAAGTTGAAGCTAAACCCTGTAAGACTGGAATTACAGTGTCAGGGCCTCACAGATTCTAATTAGTAGGCTTTGCTTGTCCAAGGGCGGTAGTTCTCAACACTGGTCAATTTTGCCCCCCAGGGGACATCTGGCAGTGTCTAGAGCACCTTTGTCACAAACCAGAGGAGTGCTACTGGTCTGGGACGTTACACAACATCCTGCGATGCAGAGGACGGCCCCACAACAAGAATTATCCAATCTGAAATGTCAGTAGTGCAAGTTGAGAAACCCCGGCCCAAGATAAATTGACTCTGTCTCTTTATAAAAAGCATCTTAGCAGGAGAAACTGAGGATAGTTTTTTTTCTTAGAAGAAAAAATTAGCTGTTTATATCTAATGAAAACTTAATTAATGAGAAAGGAGACTTGTCTTAGATCCGACATTATTTAGTTGGGTAAATTGCTTATTATCTCAATGTCTCAGTCCAACAACACGGTGGACTAGCTCATCTCTAAAATCCCTTACAATCATAAAACCTTACGTTCTACAAACAGCTGAAGTGGCTCTGAAATATACTCATTCATAATAGAACAAATGAGTATTAAAAGTATAGGAAGATAATATTTCTCCTCTATTTGATTGTCAAAGCCCAAAAAAGTGGTTAGTACTGTATTGGAAAAGATGTGAGAATCTCCTTGCTACATTCACTCAAGAACATAGTATGTCATCATTTCCTGTGTGATGTGGAGCGTTGGGGCCTTTCTCCAGATGCAGTCCTCTGATCTGTGTCCAAGGCATTTAGGTGACATGGCTTTTAGGTTCCCAAACAGGAACTCTAATTTTCAGTCTTCATAGTTGGAGAAACATAATCCTATCTTATGATTTAGTGGGCCAAGGAGCCTACCATCATCTCCCTCTATCCTTCTTTTGTAAAATAAACATTAACTTAGTTTCTTTGTTTGAAAAAAAGGTATGATAAAATAGGAACTCCCATATTTTGCTGAGGGAATGTAAATTGAGGTCTTTATTTATTTGCACAGGAGAGGATTGAAAAGCATCCAGGCTTGTTTTTTGCAGGCTTGACAGTAATACTACCAGACTGAACTCAATGGAAACAACCAGCAACAGGGACCTACTAAGTAAATCGTGGTGTAGCCATACAATTGGATACCATGCGGCCATTAAAACACACACAAAAACAGCATGAGAAAGTTCTTAAAGGACTAAAATGGAATATCTCCTACATTTAACATTAAATGAAAACAGAATAGTATGCTACTGTTTACATTTAAAAAAAGTTTATCTACATATGCATTATGTATCTCTGGAAGAATTCACAAGAAATGAATAACACTTGCCTCTGTGGAAGGTTCGAACTGTAGGGTTGGGAGCAGAGTTGGAAAAAAGGCTTCTCACTTGTACCTCTTTCTATCTTTTAAGTTAGCAACCACATGAATATACTAGCCATTGAAAAAGATTTTTAATTTAAAAGATAAATAAAAATCACTCAAGGTCAGTTTCCTCCTAATTCATCTACGTATTATATTAAGGTTAAAATAGTTTAATTTTGGTTTTAAATGTCTAGACATTAATACAAAATGCTTACACTGGGAACAAACGCACAGACCTGAAATGCAGCACATGTCGCTGCTGAGATGTCTGATCCTCCTTTATTTCAAGTGATGGGACTTCTTTTATTGGAAAGCCATGTAAATTTTCAGTAGTAGTTTCATTTTTATTTAAGACACGATCTATAGATTAAAGAAAACATTACATATACATTTCAAAGCAGCAACTCCTATAACGACATCCCCCACAAGACAAATTTCTTAAATCCTTCAATTTTTTCAACATTGAAATTTAAAATTGTAAATAAATTTAAAATTTAAATAAAATTTTATTTCTGCCTCAAAGATTTCATTCATCAGATCTCCTTTTACAGTGTCTCTCAATGTTCTTCATCTCTTGAAATTTACATTTCGGTCCTCCTCTCAGTCTGCAGTCCTCATTCCAGCTCTGTTTCCAGATAGCCCTCCCCATGCTTTTCCGTCTCTTCTGACCCTGAGATCACACCCTGAGCTACATGGTGAGACACATGGTGGAAAAGACTCTAAACGATCTCTGATAAACCATAACCCAGAGAAACAAGTAAAAAATTCATGAAAATACCATACCTGTGCTCCCAACTGTCAGAGAACTCAAAGGACGGCGTAATTCGTCGGAATCTTGATGTACTGAAGTTTCACTTTTGTGTGCCAACATTTCTTTTGTTACTTCTGGAGCCTCATCACTAAGCAAGAGCAAAATACACTTCGTAAAACATGAACCCATACATCTCACTGAAGGATTTCAAAATTATGTTGTTTTTTAAAAACATGGGATAAAATAGAAATATGTTTCTGTTTTTTAAAACATGTCTAATCTAGAGGGAAAAACCGTAAACACCTCCAGCGGGAAGGCCCGTCTCTGCCCCCTGTGATGAGATCCACAGATGCAAAGCCCTCTCAACCGGACATACACACTTAGGAGTCTCAGATGCCGCAGAGCAGTTCTCGGTCAATCTGCCGCCAGCCAGCCTTTG